>NC_092023.1:18982432-19282432 GCF_042242105.1 Pempheris klunzingeri
CAGTGCCTTCTCTGTGTGTCATACGGAGCCATTCAGTTTTGTCTTTTAATACCTTAGATTACGCTCATATCAAACAGGTGCATGAGACAAAGACAAAGACCCAAAGTCCAAAGACATTTGGACGAGCAGACAAAATATCACAGATGTCAAATTCGCCTTTTCTAAATCCCCATTTACTCATTAGTTGAAAATCTCATTTAATTACGCCACATTCAGACCTGCTGCTGCCATCCAAACTGTTCATTCCCCATAAACAGGCATGAAGTTCTTAAAAACATAAAATCACAGCGCTACAGCACTCATTCACTTTGCAAATTTGCAAATGAATGACCTAATCATGAGATGACATGTTAGTATTTCAAAGTACTTCATGTAATCGATGAAACGTAAATACAGGGTTTGCAATTCCCTCTCATCGCTCATACAGTATAAAAGCCAAGCAGTGTAATGTTGGAGTGTTTGGGTAAAAATCACGGTTATATGCAGATGGCAGGGGGCTGTGGATCATGGGAGACTGACTGCTTGAGGTTGTTGTTACTAATAGCCTCTTGTGTGTTTTCTCCTTACAGCCTACGAGGTCGTCGTCCGAGAGTATTTGTTCCAGACCTGGTTCAAGCATACCTGGCTCACCGGGTCACACGATCTATGTAAGAAATTCTATGGGGTTATATGTCTAAATAGTCTCTTTTATAACATCCCGTTTTGACAGTTACACCTTGTTTGGAAATAGATTTTTTTACTGTAGTAATCTCCATTTACCCTTGTGTGTGTATGCATGTTTGTTTTTATTTGTCTCCCTAGGCAAAAGTAGACAATGAGATCCTTGATTACAGAGACCTAGCTGCCATTCCAAAAGTCAAAGCCATTTATGACATTGAGCGCCCCGATCTTATTACCTATGAACCCTTGTACACCACCTCCCTGGATGAGAGAGAGGAGAGACGAGAGAGTGTGGGAGAGGTAAACACAACAGGCCGCATGCATCTTTTCCTGCATGCACGCCATCTTTATGCACATTACAGTACTGTGCATTAAGATAAATATTCCTCAAGTGATCCTCTGTTTCGCTGAGGGCTCTGTTTTTCCTCTGGTGGTGTTTCACCCTCATGAAAAGAAGAAGTCTTTACTGATTCTGTGAGATGTTATGCTTCATGCTTTTATACAGAACTGAACCTTTGTGTCCCTTCACAGCTCCACACTGCCAGGAGGGAGCGTTCCCCCTTGCCCGATGACAAGGTAAGATACGTCACAGCGTCCTGATGATGATAAATGATCCTAAATCGCAAAGGAAAGAACAGAGTATCACATAAAAAAGGAGACCACGTGCGGTGTAGGTACACAGCTTGCAAGAAAGTGACAGATCAGCAGATAGTCTACCTTAAGTCCTGGCACAGAGTGATGTTTTTCTAAAGCTTTTTAGCGCTATGATAGTCTGATATGTATGTCTGGCTCTCTGGGCTCTTTTGTCTCTATGGAGCAGTTTAATATCATCCAGATAAACCCTCTTGTTTTCAAAGAAAGTCTTAAAGGCAAAGTTATAATTGAGATTACTTTGATTCTTCCTAGTCCTCAAGAAACATGTCGCCAACTCCAATCGGTGAGGTGAGCATAGCATTTTTTCATACTCGTCGTTCCCTGTTTGCGACGCACATTCCTTATATAATGTGCAATGTATAATGATACTCAGTAATCGCAGCAGTTTGTTTGATAACCCGTGTGTGTGTGTGTTTGTGTGTGTGTCAGGGCTCTTACGACAGGAGGGAACGCATCCTCCAGAGGTCGACCAGTCAGGGCTCCATAGGATCACCAGTTTATAATCGCCATGGTTACACCCCCACCTTGTCACGGTCACCACAGCATTTTCACAGGCCAGGTGAGCACTTAAAAAGACCACGTTGTGTGTGTGTGTGTGTGTGTGTGTATGTGCGCATTTGCTAGCACACCTATGTTGTTGCACTGTTTGCGATAACATCAGTGATTTCAGGGTTTTTATAAGGTGGATCGATGAGACCTTTACTGGTCAGCTAGACAACAGTTGTGTTAACACTGCGGATGAGTTCACTGACCCGCCATCATAAAGTTCTCACTTCCCTCCTTCTGATCTGCGTATCACTTTAAAGAGGAACTTAACCAAAATTGACTTTGGGTTGTTATGGTGTTTGATTTTTTTTGTTTGGATGATGGACAATCCCTCCTTTTGAAGAATAACAACCTTAAAGTTAATTTTGCACCTTTAGCAACACAATTTCTTTCCATCAGAAAGTTTGATTTTAAAGTGTGATACTCTTCCTTGTTTCTTACTGTTCATCTTGAATGCTCCCCACCTCTCACTCTGGGTGTCTTTTGTTTTCTCTTTTTCGACATTTGATTCCTATGTATCTACCTTTTTCTTTTGTCCCTCACCTTCTCACCTTCTATCTCCTCCCCAAATCGTCCACCTCTGCTGCCTGGTCCTGGGGTTTTGTCCCCCTGTCGCACACCCTCCCTCCCTGCAGAGGCTCTGACAGGCATGCAGAAGCTCTGCTCCTCCCTGTGCAGTAACAGTGTGGGCTCCAGAAATAGTGACTCCCGCCCCACCTCCCCTTTCAGACACCACTTCCTCCCCCATAGCCAAGGTAAGGGCCCCACTCCACTCCTCTTCGCTGCCCCCCCCATGCCCCTCCATCGTGACCTGGGATGCCACCTCCCATCAATGCCCCATCTGTCATTCTGGATCCATGGCCATTTCTCATCAAACTATAACTGCCATTCTGAATGCTCAAACCCATGTCTTGGTCAAAGCCATGCAGCCAAGGCACTGAACTTTCACTAACTAGCATGCACCTCTTCACTTTTGCCTAACACAGCCTCTGCCAAAGTAGCTGCCAGGCTCTTTGTGTTTGTGTTTTGCAGCTTTGCATGCACTTGAGAGATACTAGTTATCCAAATTCAATAATCAGTTCTCCGGATGTTGGATGATGGATGACCTTCTTGCCTTGTCAGAATGAGTCTCCAGACTCTAGTAAACTATAAGGCTCAGATAAAAAGAAAAGTTTTGTAATATACATGTTCATGCTCGAGGTATTAAGAGTGAACTCATACTAAACTGTGAATTCATATCATACAGCAAACTAACAGACGTTGTAGTTCATGACTCATAACACATCTCCCAGGGCTGCTGGTGTGATGCGCTTTTCTACCTTCATCTTGCACATAATATACAGCACCATTAACCGCATTTATCAAAACCAACCAGAATGTCTCCCATTCGCTCAAAATGACTTCAGCTGGTCCCGTTGGTCCCTGTGTGTTGAACCGTTCAGACTGTGGTTCCCCTTTAGTATCCCTGCTTATGTTCTGTTCTTGGTTCTTCTCACTGGAGGCACTGACCCGCCGAGTGGCCGGAGCTCCCCCCTCCCGCTCAGGCCCGACAGCCGGCCGGTCACACCGCCTCTCTCTCAGACCCCTAAACATTTTCACCTCCCAGGTAGGAGCTGGAGCGCACCCTGTCACTGCTCGTCCCTACTTTCGATCTATCTATCTATCTATCTATCTATCTATCTATCTATCTATCTATCTATCTATCTATCTATCTATCTATCTATCTATCTATCTATCTATCTATCTATCTGCCTATCTATCCATCTATCTATCTATCTATCTATCTATCTATCTATCTATCTATCTATCTATCTATCTATCTGTCTATCACTATACTCCATTTGGGATCAGCTCTTGCTTTTTGCCGTCTTCTTTCACAACTGTACAGATGTATCACCGGGAAAAGGGCGAAATTCTATGTAATCTCTATGCGTCACTGCTTTGTGTTGGCATGTTAATTTGTATAACTGGGGCGCTGTATACTCCGTAAATGTATTTTCTGTCTGCATTTGAATGTTTTCAGATCAGGGGAGCAACATCTACAGAAAACCGCCCATCTACAAACAACACGGTACCTTTCATCTTATAGTACAGCCTACATCTCTTATAGTACCGAAGAGTACAGTACAGAAAGGACGATTATGTGTATCTGAGTGCTGATTCAGAATAATACTCTAGGACAGTGATTCCCAACCGGAGGTAGTTGTACCCGAAGGGGTATTTATGCAGTTCCCAGAGGGTATGTGGAAATATAGTGGGGTAGCTCAACTAATTGAAATCTGAAATAATAATTCTACTTTTATATAGTCAGTAGTGTTATACATTTGGAACGTGATAGGAGGGAAGTGCTGTTGCGGTACGAGAGACTGTAAAGGTTGGGAACCACTGGGCGAAGCAGTTCTGTTATTGAGCCGTGTTCTTGTACACGTACTGTACTGAAAAAGCTTTTGTTAATCAACTGAAACTGTGTATTCATCTAACCATGTAGCCACCCCCAGTGTCAGTGTATGAGCACTGTTTGAAGTCTGTCTCCAATCCTCTTCTGTCTGACCTCTAGCTGGTTTTTTACGCTGCATCTTAACAAGTCACAGTGGTAATATTATAGTCAGCCTTATCTCAAAGCAAGACTATGTAACTTTTGCTGAATTGTGACAATTGCAGAATAATGACGCTTCATTTTCCAAGAATCATTAGTGTTGAAGAGAACTTGACTGAGAGGAGTGACATCACAACATGTCTGCTGGCTAGCTACGATATGTTTACTTCGTGCTTTACGTTTTAATAAAACCATTGAAATGTTCATCTGTGGCTATAATGGAATGTAACAGTAACACAAGTAGAAAAGAGTCAGCGAACTGACTCAGTAATGTCAGTTACACTGTAATATGAATCTGAACATTAGCTAACATTAGCCACAATACTGGTCATAACAGACCAAGTAAGGTTGCAGCAGCAAAACTGCCAAGCGAAGTGCACTTTGTTGCGTGTTTCATTTAATTTATTTTATTTTCATTTCTAAGACACAAAATTTGTTTTTTTTTCTCGAAATTTACATAGTCTGGCTTTAAAATGCATTTTAAGAATATGCCAATGGTGTGAATTTCACTTCTGCACAATGCATGTCAGCTGGTTTTAAGACTTTTCCTTAATTTTGTGATGTTTCTCAAAACATATGTAATCTTGCTTGTGCAAGATGCCACTAAAATAATCCTTGAAACATTCTTGAAACCACACTGACTCTTACCCACTGGCAGTGCTTCAGCACTTATCTCATAAGATTAGATTTAAGGCTCTATCCAATATTCGGTGACTTGTTAGGAAAGAAATGTTTTGCATATACTTCAAACCGGGATGACCCAGGATTAAATGATCCTCGAGCCGGACGATCAGATGGTGCTAAGATGTTTATCTGTGGGAGAGACTGTGACCCAGACACTGATAGATCAGTTCCCATGGTTACCAACCTAGATACAGCTGCCATAGCACGCCAAAGCAAGTCTGCTGATGACATCATCAGATCCGCCACCTTCCCCGCTGCCCATGCACCCTCTCCAGATGACAGCTCACGGAGTGAGGGCGACCGTTGGCCCTACTCTCTCGCTGTATTAGGTACAGTAGGCTCCTGATGGGCATGCTTGCACTGTTACCTCCTAGCGGTACAATAGACACCTCACCACAGCCTAACTGTTCTTGATTCTCTCCTATAGCTGCCCCGAAAGCTTAACTGCATCCCTGCTTCACACCAAGCTCACGCTGTTATTCAGGCGTTGCCTTTAAGTTTTGCTTGCACAAAGCAGAAGCGATGTTTGGTTTCTGTTGCCGCCTTATTATTTTCTGCTTGGGGTAGCATCAGTTTCACCATTTTACGTTCACTTACTGCACATGTTGGGTGCACTAGCTATACACAATAGCGCCACAAATGACTTGGACAGAGATAACTGAGACTGACTTCAAACTGACTTCTGTCTGTCTGTCTTACATTGTGCTGTTCTGTGTATTTGACATCCAGTTAAATCTTGACACGAATGATGAAGTGTAAACATCCATCATGTCAGCGTAGCCCAATATTCCAATAAGTCCCTCTTTGTCTGTCTCGTCAACTCTGTCTCACATTTGTGTTCTTCTGTCCACATATTATTCAGTTTCTGTGTGTTGATGTCTCACTGCTGTCCAGCCTAAAGAAGCAGCCATATCTTTCTGTCTTTCTCAATCATTTCATCTGGTTGTACTACGCGAGTACACATGACGCATGGTTTCCTCCAAAAAGATGTGTGTGTCTTAATGGGTGCGTGTATTTGTGTTTTATGTAACTTTTGGGGCTTGTGTATGACATCTGTAGGTTCAGAGGGGAGGAGACGATCCAGAGAGGATGAGGAGGAAGAGGCCTTGAAAAGAAAGCAGCTCCAGGAGGAACATCTCAGCAAGGTCAGGGAAACAACCTCAGATCTTAAGAGCTGCAAACACCAACATGAACACTGTGTTTATCTATGGATGTAATGTAAATCATATAAATGTGTGCGTAGATTCAGTCCGGTTTGGGAAAGCTCATTCTGAAGGAGGAGATGGAAAAAGAGCAGATCAGGGAGCGTCATGCACGTAGCCTCTCTGCTCAGCGCTACGACCCCAAACAGACCAACTGTGACGCAGGTAGAGAGCAGCCTCATCAGCTAATATGCTCTTGAGTACTCAGCAATGTCCTGTGACGCAAGGTCTGTGCTATGTAACACTTGTAGGTCTTTGCATGCTTTTGTTTTACTGCTGACATGTTTGGATTATAACATTTCTTAAAAGTTGTGAAATAAAAACTCTGTGTTAATGTAAATCGTTCTGATTTGGGTTAATCTTATTAAATGTGGGTAGATCTTTTTAAATCTAAAAGCAAATCTAATTTTGAAAAATTATTTTTAATTTTCAGAGCCAACTTCTCCAACCAAAACTAACTCTCTGCCTGGCTATGGAAGGAATGGGCTGCATCGGGTGAGAGCTCACTCATACTAACTGTTGATCATGTAAAACAGACAGCTAAACGCAGAAAAATCTTAATCATCAAGAAGTAGAACTTGCATGTCAAAAGAATTATGTCTTGGCACCAATGCAGACACACAAATTTGTACATGTTTTATATTTAGTAATTATTATTAAATCCTATTCTGGTCCTAAATCAGCAACAAAATGCCCTCAACAAAATGCCCTTATGTTAATGTTCTCTTGTCTTTGTTCCTGCAGCCCCAGTCAACAGATTTCACGCAGTACAACAGCTATGGTGACATGTGTGGAGGAGGCAGAGGTGAGAGCTTCTACCGAGATGAGGCCACCAAGCAAATCTCTTGCCAATTTCACCAGAGCTATTCAGCATCAGTACTCAAAAATGGCTTGCTACATGTACACAAATGGACGTGCATTTTGAAATAATTGCATAATGATTCACACGATGTGTCGTCAGGGACAGAAGTGATGTAGATTAGTTGTCTGGCAGGGGATTTGACAGCAAAACCATTAACTGTGAGTCTCATTTTCTGTCCCATGTTGTCCTGCAGAGTTTCAGGTATGTCTCTCATCTGCTTTTTCACATGGCATGCTTCCTCACCTTGCATCATATATTTGCTTGCTCATGGGTTGCAAGAGACACCTTGCCCTGAATGCTCACCGCCCACTCCCGCTACATGCTTGCATCACTGTTGGATTAATGTCAACTACAGGGCATGCAGTGCAGTGATTTCAAACGCCCAAACATGCACTGCCCAGTAGCTGAACCAGGTTACCGTAAATGCAGTGTACAATCATCGCCTCATATCTTGTTTTGTGTGTTGTTTACCAATGTTATGACTCAAGCTAAATGTCACATTTGAATATATTTACCATAGAAAAAAAAAAACTACAGAGACATTCAGAAAACATGTAAACGACTGCCCATCTTGAACACTAATTAAAATACTGAACGGTATCCAAGCTACTTGCTCCATCCAGTGAAAATTGTGCCCACTGTCATTAGTGGACATATTCATTGCCATTAACCCTGCAGTCCCCTTCCACTATATTACATTTGTGTATGTTCTATTCTTTAGCACATTAAGGATGGCCGTGCAGCACTTGCAAGGATGGACAGGGGAGTATCTATGCCTAATATGTTGGAACCAAAAGCAAGTATCTTCTTCTTTTTGTACTGATGACAACATTGTAATCTACACTGAAATATGTTACAATTTTTTTTTTTACATTGTTCACTATTTAAGTGCATTTTAACTTTTTTTACACTAGTTTACACATTGTCCACCCTTGACAATCGATTAAGAAAAAGAGACCGGCCCAAAAGAGGGGGATGAAATTAAATAATTACCATGTCGTATTTACTATTTACCCTCCCAGTGTGGGGACATTGGTGGAAGAAATAGGGAACTGAGAGATATTTTGTACTGGAGGTGAAAGACTCACATTAGCTGGGTTCCCGATTTAGCATGCCGCTTCAGGAGCTGCCGAGTCACTTGAGCGCTTAGCATGCTGGCTTCTCCATGCTCATCTGCACATAGCTTTGACTTAAAGTGGCTGGATACTGTATGCAGCATACAGTGGAGAATCCAACGCCCAGACTGTCATCCAAACAACTCATATCACTATATACTGCGTAGTATATAAGAGATTGTACACTACTGTGTGGATATGAGTTGGCCAGAGGCCTCAAAGAACTTCTAGGTGCTTATTATTGAGCATTTCAGCTAAATTACCAACTATCATTTGTCAGTTTCTTCTTGCACAGATAGGATTAGTATATTTAGAAAAGCAGAGGCACCTCAGATTTCCAGGACAATCATTCCCATGTGGAGTTACTTGGCCTACATTGCTGGTGTTAGTTCTTTTTTTAGTTTGCATTAAATTACTCTAAAAATACAGCTCGTTACATAACTGTTTTCATGTTTTTGCCCTTACCTAATCTATTGCACGTTTCTACACCAAAAAAAAAAAAAGTGTGCACATCATAGCACCCTGCATTTCCCCAACAACCTAACAAACAGTTCTCACTCCCAGTCAACCTCCTGTCACATACCTGTTCTCCCACCCAGTGTTCCCTCTATCACAGCCAGAGCTGTAAGAATATCCAAATTTCTAGTTTTGTTTGATAAAAAGTTTGTTTTTGCAGCGTCACACTAGCCTCTAGGTTTTTACCTGTTCACTGACAAGTGTCTCCTTCTGAAGGTGTACCCCTATGAAATGCTCATGATAACCAGTAGAGGGAGAGCTAAACTGCCCAGGGATGTGGACAGAACCAGACTGGAGGTATCCGTTTTCCATCTGAGTGTCCACAATTGATACTGGATTTCTCTACTTTGTGTAAATAACATGTTACACAAATACTGTAGCAAGGAATGTGCAGTATCCATTGCTTCTTGTCATTTTTGCAGTGACCCTTTTTACGGCTTTGGTGCTAACAACGAACACCCCCCTTCCCCCTCCCCTCCTTTGTTTTCTCCACCTTTGTTCTCAATTCTAGCGCCACTTAGCACCTGAAACGTTCTTTGACATCTTTGGAATGGAGATCCAGGAGTTTGACAGGCTTCCCCTGTGGAAACGCAACGACATGAAAAAGAAGGCCAAGCTCTTCTAGCACTCAGAGCAGCATGCACATACTGTACATTCATCCAGATAGCACACAACAACTGTAATCTAGATGTAGGTTTTGATTTATTTCCTTTTCTTCTGTTTTTTCTGTTTGTTTTATCCTGACATAATCAAGGAAGCCACGAAATGGACTCTTTTTGCTCTGATGCTTCCTGAGACTGTGAGCTGAATGATTTGTCCAGTTAGACTTGCACAGGAAACAAGGAATGGGAATCTCTTCCATGTTCAAAAATGACAAAGAATGATAATGAATGATAAATAGGGTCATGTTATTTGGTTTGACTGCGCTTGTTTTACTTCTTGCTTTGCTTTGAGTGGAACTGCTTTCCTTTCTTTCTTGCTTGTTTATTCCTACTCTTCGTTGCTGTTGATTCCTGTGGAACTTTGTAAGTACAGTAGAACCTCATGGCGCCATTACGAAATGTCCATGCTCGTAGCTTGAACATGTGTCAGCTTTCCTTCGCTTGGGCTGAAACAGTTTTAGTCCAAAGTTTGCAAGAATCGGCTCAGTGAGTCTTTGAATTAAAAAAAAAAAAGGCACTGGGAAAGCAGTCAGCTGACCCATCAACTGTTTTACCGGATCTACATGGAAATGAATCATCCAAGCACCTGCACATCGTCAGTCTCCTTCCCCTGCCTACTGTACACGCCAAACATTCATCTGACCCTGACAAAAAGAAAATGTCTCTCTTCTCAGGCTCTCATAAACATGGCCAGACACTTTCCCTTTACATGTATTGGAAGTACAAATCTTAATATATTTTAATGCCGTATCCAACATACAGTAACCAACAAATAGATGAAACACCTAATGTAAGAAGCAACTGTATTTGAAAGTACTGTTTTATAAATGAAAACCCACACTGCCATTTGTTGTATTGAAATCTAAGCCAATAAAGCTTTAAATCACCATGAACCATATGACCCTCGGCTATACCAAAGGTACGCAGCGCCTCTTTTCTGTTCTCTGTTTTCTTCTTTGCATGTCACCAGTAAACACACCGTGGTGTTACACGGATCGAGAGGTGGCCTGAGGTGCGGCTGACTTTTATGGAATTGATCAGATGTGGAGTCTATTGACCTTCACAAACATTGATTTAGTTGGGCCCCCTGTGAGGAAACATCATTTCACACGATTTTGTCCTTTGATACAAATACTTACCCAATATAGCTGCAACATGAAGTGTTGTGTAGGGGAGAATTGTCCTCTGATGTCAATACACACACTCATAAACAACCAACCACTAAGTAAAGATTTAGTCATCGCTCTTGCAGCATTGAGGAAAGTGAGACTTGATTGCAGATTGTGTTTTAAAAGGCCATAGCCCATATACAACACACTACAGTATATGCACTGCATATACTGTATAACTAACCATTTTCCAAAGCCACAGTTTTTTAACATTAACAAAGGTGTCCCTCATTCTGAGGGACCGCTTGTGTTAAATGACTCAAAAGCCACTGTGCAAATTTGACTCCTGCTTGAGAGGGATACGGCATCACTGTGAACATTAAATAGCATTCTGTTTTGTTAATCTTTTTGTGTTAATGCAGTTCCAAATAATTATTGCAACTGCCTTCAACACCTCCTCCGGAATGATGCATTCACGTGCAAATGGGAAGGCAGGACATCTCAGACTGAGCTGCTGCAGCAACTTCTTTAATGTAGCAAAACTGCCATTTTATCCTATTTGAAAGATCTATTTTTCCCCATTGTTTATCTTCTGGCTTTTAATTTCCAACCACACGGCAATTCAGTATATTCATGAAAGCAGGGCTGTAAAGCAGCAAACTCATTGGCTCAACACAATACTCGTTATTGACTTTATTACCTCACACTGATAATATGACTCCAATCTAAAAAAATAAAGATTGGAAACCAATTTTTAATTGGAAGGATAAATAACCTCAATCATGTTTGAAGTCTCTCCGATTTTAATTTTCATACTGCATACTGGATGGCAGGAAACACACAGTTTAAGATCCCCTCGAGACTTGTTTTTGAATGATCATTTGTGTCTGATATGTTTTTTTCTGCAAAAAATCTCAATAAACCATCTACTCCCTTTTCCTCACCGAACATTTGGGAGTATTGGTCATTTTAAAAGTAAACCTCTTGGCAGAAGATGTCCCCTACCCCTGTTCATTCTCAGTGTACGTGCACTTGAGGTATGAAGTTTCCTAATCACATTTGTGCAAGCTGCATACTTAACCACAATTGGCTTCCAAACAAGTTGTGATATCATAGAATCCTGCTTGTGATCACAGAGAATCTTTCCTCCTTCAACAGAAATATCAGATTCTACAGTGAAGCCTCCAAGTGAGATAATAAGAAAAATGCATTGGTGTGCCATGGTGTGCTTTGGAAAATGTCAACCCTGAGATAAAGCATGAGGCAATCTGTAGTAAAACATGCCAGTATGGTCCTAAAAATGTCATGACAAAAACATTTTCCTTTGACCATTGTTGACTTTGTAATATAAACTGAGCAAATCAAAGTAGTGTCACTTAAAGGTGCCTATGAGAGCCGCAGCCTCATTCAGTCACGGCGATTTATTTTGAGATAAACGTGAATGATTGTGGACACAACAATCATACTTTTCCTCCCCAAGAAGGCAGCACTGACACTTGGAATATAGAGGACAGATGTCAGCGTCTGGGGTCACAACACTGCAGCGTTATATAATGGCAATATAATGGCAATGAGGTGATCAGTGGGTATAATTTTCAGCTTGATTAGGTGTCAGCAACACAGCAAAGCCTTCAGTGTCTCCAAAACAGAAATTACTGTATAACAGTCGAAGAAAAAGACTGAAGAAAAGATGATCATTCCAGAAATCGCACCCACTCTCTGTTGCTTTTTACATGAAGTGTCATGATAAACTACTTCTGCCTCTGCAGCTGCACTTCACCACTGAGACTGGCGTTGAATTGAGCTGTTAAGACTGTGTGTGCAACCTTTTCTACAGGAGACAGTAGAAAAGCACCAAGAGTGTCTAAAGAAGCAAAGGGAAGCAGTGAAATACAGACTGAAAAAACTGGCAGCACGGCAGTCAGAGATCACAGTGAGTTCTGTTCAGACTTGTCAGTGTTGAAATTTTGCTGCAGCATTTTGCTTTCTGTCTTTACTGTGACATTAAATTGGAAAATTAACCATTAAACACTCAAATTACAGTATAATAAACTAATAGATGCTTATGCCTGACTCAGAAAAAGTCCTCAGTGATAAGGGAAAACATCATACTGAAATATCAGGAGATCCAGGCCGCCTTGGACGAGGACCTGAGGATTACTCTGTCCCACCTGGAGATGGAGGAGCGGGCCGCTGTCTCTGCCCTGGATGGTCTGATGGAAAGGAACTGCTCTCTAATCCAGGAGATAGAGCAGGACCTGGCCAGACTCACAGTGGCACTGGACCAGACCGACACAGAGCCTGATACAATGGTGATTAAACTTGACAGTGGCAAAGCCCCGCGGAGAAACCATGATTTAGAAATTCATATTTACTGTTTTATTTGTGTATGGGAACTAAAAATGTTATGTGATGTAAAACAAAAGTTAATTTAAACTTGATTTTTCTGCTTTTCTTCAGTCTTTCTTTTCATACCCTGACCAGCAAGACACGGAGAGTGTGGACAGGTATGGAATCATATGAGATATATAGAATGAATGATAAATGTAAAAAAAGGCTTGTGTAAGAAGCAGTGGAGCAGCAGCTGACATTTCTCTTTATGGTTTACTCCTTCAGGGTGGTGAATATGCTAAACGGCACAGACCCGAGCAGTGTGAGCCTGGATGAAGTTAAAGCTGACCAGATCCTTAGCCTCACCAACAACATGCTCCTTCTTATCTGCTCACAGACCCCTATAATCAAGAACCTCATCAAGAGCTGTCAGTTCACACATTATTTCTGTTTGTGTTTATAATCTCAACTTGACTCTTTAACATATAGTTTTTTAAAAATGTGTCTGACATGTGTCTCCAGATTCCAGTGAGATGAGTCTGGATCCAGAGACGGCCCACCCAAAGCTGATCATCTCCCCCAAAGGTGACAGTGCCACCTACACAGACACCTGGCAGCAGCTCCCTGACCTCCCTGGACGCTTTGACACCACCCTCAATGTCATCAGCTCGCAAGGCTACAGCTTTGGCCGTCATTACTGGGAGATTGATGTGACTGGGAAGACTTACTGGGAGCTTGGTGTGACCTATCCCACCATTCCCCGCAAGGGCACCACTGAGGACTGCTGGCTGGGCCGGGGGGATGAGTCCTGGTGTGTGGAGTTCTTTGATGGGGAATATACGGCTTGGCATGGAGGGGTGCCACATCAGCTGCCTTTCACAAAACGCTTCTGTCGGATTGGGGTTTTTTGTAATTTCCCTGCAGGATCAGTGATGTTTCTTGAGGCTGACAACATGACGCCGCTGTTCTCCTTCTGCACTGGAACCTTCTCAGACTGCCTCCACCTGGCCCTTTGTCCTGGTCACGACCACAGTGGCACCAATGCTAAACCTATTTCAATCTGTAATGGTACATCTCCTACCCGTGATCTCTGTGGAGTAGCTCCACAGAAAAGCTTTTAGTAAAAAACTTTCTAATTATGCACCAGTTACAAAGGTTTATTAGTTGTTATCAATTAGTGTGTGTCCCAGTGGCTCTGTGAGGCTGTATGCAGAGATGTGCTTTGAGCTGTAAATGCTAACATTGGCATGCTAACATACTTACACTGACAATGCCAACATGTTGTTGTTTATCAGGTATAATGCTTACCATGTTCACAATGATAGTTTAACATGCTAGCTTTTGCTAATTAGCAATAAGCACAAAGTACAGCTGAGGTAGATGAGAATATCATTAGTTTTTCAAGTGTTTGGTCATAAAGAAAACTCAGACTGATTACAATGTTGACATGTTGTCAGAGGATCACCAAAGTTATCACAATTCATCCCGACAGGGACATGAATGTCTGTACCAAATTTCATGGCAAGCCATCCATTAGATGCTGAGGCATTAACCACAAATGAAAATCTCATGATGCCACTAGGAAAAAGTAGGATTCCTCCTCTGGGAACCATGAATGTCTACACAAAATTTGCCGGTGGCTTAAAGGAAAAGTCAGGGAATTGCTCAAGATTTTAGAATTCATTTTATGGGGACCATGAATATCTATACGCCTGCTTTTCACTCCTTTCACACCTTTACTATTTCACTCTGGACCAAAGTGGTGGAAAGACCAACATACACCAACATTTCTATGGTTAACAATCATCTACTAGTGCTTCATAGGTCTGATAGACGTCCAAAGAGCATAAAGAACAAGCTCTGGATTACCAGGTTGTGAAATACCTGCCTGGGTGGTGTTTATCCTCTCTATTTGGCAATGCAGGTAATGCTGTACAACTAATAAACCCATTATAAAGGGTACCTTATCACGGAGAGGTACCCATGCTAATACTGAATTGCACCTCTTTGAAATAATGAAATACATTTAAGATGACGCATTTCTAGTAGGAGGATAGATTCGTACAAGGACTGTTGTTAAAGGGCACTTCCTTCAGTGCATGTGTATGTGTATTGAACTTTCAGATAAAGGCACAGAAACATTAGAAGCAGTGCGGCCCATCTCTATGCTCATTAAACCAAGGAAAAAGACAAATAAAACAGTGTTTTATGCATACTGAGTTTGCATATTCTCCCTTTATGACAAAGTCTTGATTAAAAGTTTAAAAGTTACCAATACTGCTATATAATTAATATGGTATTTAAGATTGAGCATACAATGATGCTGTAAATATTATATTTGTTTTAGTAAAGCACCAAGTACTTGAGCCTGATTTTCACCTAGTGTATGTGGATCCAAAGTCTTCATTAAAACAAACAATTGGCTTTGCAAATATGCTCTCTGAGCCTTTGCGTTGTATCTGAACTCATGCTTATCCTACTTGGCCAAAACCCATTTTAATGAATTTCAATATGAAAAATGTTTCAAGGGTAACAGAGATAGTGATCTTGATTTTGCACCACTATTTTTCCATTGTAAGTATTCTGCCTACTATTACTAAAGCTATTCAAAAGCACTGTTAAAATCAATAAACCTGACTCAGCAACAAGGATGGCTGCCAGGCACCCACGGTGAATCAAAGGTTAGTGTACTTACACAAATGTTTGGAAAAGTGTGAGTGATCTGTGAGACAGCGCACTCTCATTTCACTCTCCTGGATGTCTTCTGATCCACTGCCATCATGAACCTAAAGCTCCTCTTCTTTTGCCTCTTCTTAGCGGTGCTTCTCATACCTGCTGAAGTATGTATTCACTGTATATCTTATACAGCAATTATTGTGTAGCAAAAACGCAAATGTACGGGCTCTTATTCACAATGTTGCAGTGTTTTATAATGCATTTTGCTGTGAATAAAAAGCAGAAGAGCTTGTCACTTTTATGTTGAACTGTCAGAAATATCAACAAAATTCTGCTAAGAAACTGCACATTATTTGTTATTTTTATGACTTTTATGCGTTGCTGTCAAATTATTATTCAGCTGAAACATAAAAAGCACAAAAAACATCATCATGGCCGCCACCATCATGAGCATCAGAGACCTGGGCATCATCATCATGGCAAAATGAGAGGAAAATTTAGGGACATAATTGAAGGTAAGTGCTTCATTTTATTCCTTTTGTAACATAAATAGAAGAATAACTGTCACTGAGCATCCTGCAAGTTCTCACAGTGCTTCTCTGTGAACAATCACCCTGCTAAACCTGACATGTGTGCAAGGAAGACAACAATGATTTATATCTAACTAATGGAAAATATTGTTTTAGACATCTTCTTCGCAATCATAGAGGGAGGTGGTGATGATGAAGATGAGGATGACCAAAGTACAGGTTTAGACTGGCTTTTTGAACTTCATGAGTCAGAAGGTGAGAGAGCTAGCACTCAGGTACTCTGTCACACTGTCCAATCTGTGTGGTGCCGCATTTTCTCCTATTGGCATAACAGGTTACATTACACTGGTGTGTATGAATCTAAACTTAACTTTTTTCATTTCACAGGCCAATGCAACCCAAACCCTTGCTTAAACAATGGCGAGTGTAGGGAGAAAGGCGGGAAATTCAAATGTGATTGTCCCGCACCTTACAGGGGAAAGAGATGCGAGAGAGGTTTGAAAAAAAGTCCTATTTCCCATGCTGTCGCTGGACTGCAGACTGGTCATATATAGAATATAGTATTCATCCTCTTGTGTTACCATCTCAGGTCCAAAACACTGTAGGAGAGGTGTATGTGGGCGTGGTGAATGTGTGCTGACTTCCAGTCCCCCATTCTATGAGTGCAAATGCAAGGAGCCCTTCCAGCCTCCAAACTGCAGAAGTTGTAAGTATTGTATCGTTAAGTTGTAAGAGTATTTCTTTGTCTAAACCAAACAGAATACCTCCTTTCCACAAGTTTCTACAGTTCCTGAGACTAGCTTTCATTGTTTCACTGTTTTTTTCTCCAAAGATTCACTATGCGAGCCTAATCCATGTAGGAATGGTGGGAAATGCATCAAGGACGGTAATGACTTTGACTGTGAGTGCCCTCTGGGGTACAGAGGACGCTTCTGCCATGTTGGTAAATAAACATTATTGCCTTCCTTTTTCCTGTCCAATACATGCTTCATAACAACTTGGATACTGACTGAGTGTGGCATATGTCTTAGGCCCAGATGACTGCTATGTGGATGATGGAGAGTCATATCGTGGCACTGTGAGTGAGACAGATGATGGTGATGAATGCCTCTACTGGAACTCTCACTTCATCCTAGAGCAAGGGGTAGATCCGTTCAATTCCTTCGAGGACGAAGATGGACTTGGCCCTCACAACTTCTGCAGGTCAGAGGAAAATAAAGTCAAATAGCAGAGGACATCTACAAGAGGACGCTCACTCATGTATTTTCTCTGACACAGAAACCCAGACGGAGACGCGATGCCCTGGTGTTTCTTCAGAAGAGGCCGCAAGTTGCTGTGGGACTTCTGCGATGTGATAGAGTGTCCTGAGCCGACAGGTCAGCTTCAAAGCTTCAGACAACTGTCTGATTGTGAGTGTGGTTAGCAAAAGCAGTTATCATTTTCTATTTTCTTCTTATGTGCATTTTCAGGTGCTGCGCCAACTGAAATTGCCCCTACAGACCAAGATCCCACTGCTTCCAAACCCCAACCTACAAAACCTACAGAACCTATCAAACCCACAGAAGCTACAGCAGCCACCGTGCCAACACCTACGAAAATCCCAACGACAGAGAAACCCAGCCAGGCTCCTTCTCCTGCACCCACTGATGTTTCTCTCACCCCCAATGCCACCACCCCTCTGCAACAGTTCTCCACCTGTGGGAAGCCTCAGCCAAAAATGCATATTACCCGAATCTTTGGGGGCCTTAAGGTCCCTCCTGCGGCAATACCGTGGCAGGTGTCCTTGCAAGTGAGACCACCGAACTCCAAGCAGGCTTTTAGACACACATGTGGAGGAGTTCTCATTGAGAGCTGCTGGGTACTGACAGCTGGACACTGCATGTAAGCACCATCATCAATCTGAAAAAAGAAACACGCTGGCGGATTATGGAATGGGCTTTATCTGTATTGAATTGTGTGTTTGTGCTTGAACAGTGAACAAGGAAAGGAGATGCAGGCGGTTATGGGAGGTCTGTCGCTGGATGCGGAGGGACCCACAACGCAAACCATAAAAGTTGAGGAGGCTATTGTACATGAGAACTACAAGGAGACCCCTGTAGCTGTTTACAATGACATAGGTGATCCATGTAACTCATTTCATATGAAATAAGAAGCGATATTATCAACAATATTAGAATTTAACATCTAAATCAAAGATCTTATTGTCACAGCGTCTTGCCTGTGTATCTTGTTCTAACTAAGGATGGGATGTGAGAGTTTCTACCAATTAGGGAGAGAGTCATATAATACCATTTAACATGACATGATTGATGAAATGTGCATTACTGGTTGCCCATGAAGTAAACTCTACAGATAGTAAAATTTAGATTTAATGAAACTGTGACGTGAAATAGAAAAAATAAGTACTTTTTTGTTTCTTTGTTGACTTTTTTGTGACTTTTATCCAAACTGCATTTTCAAAGCCTTGTTGAGGCTGAGTGGCACCAATGGAGTCTGCGCCAATGAGACCCAGTTTGTGAAGACAGCCTGTCTGCCCGATGCCCAACTGCCTGATATGACGCAATGTAAAATTTCTGGATGGGGCGCCACTGAGGAATGTAAGGCCACTTCAACATTTTTATTCATATCCTCTGGTTTATTTTAAATGCACTCCAGAGTTGAATGTTTTCATAGTTTAAAGGACCCTGTTAACCTTGGATCCTTATTTTCATAAAACCACTGAAACTTGCCACAACTTTTTTTATTATAACTTTGTTGCATTTGTTGTTTTATTTTGTAAAATCCATTTTTCCACCACATTTCTGCAGCTCGGTATGGTTCCAACCACCTGCTGGAGGCCAATGTATTGCTAATCAGCCAGAAAAAGTGCTCTGATCGCAGTGTTTATGGCAAAGTCATAAATATTACTATGTTCTGTGCCGGCTATCTGCAGGGAGGTGTGGATTCCTGCCAGGTTAGTGGTGAAAACTTGCCAGTTAAGTGCATGCTACCATTCTGCATGACTAGTTTATATGAGGTACATTCTTATTGGTGTGCAGCAGTGCATTTGCTATCTGGTCAGCTGTTTGCGCTTGTTTCAGGGTGACTCTGGAGGACCGCTGACTTGTAAGCAGAACGATACCAATGTTGTTTATGGTTTGGTGAGCTGGGGAGACCAATGTGGAAAGAAGAACAAGCCTGGGGTCTATACACGGGTCACTCACTTCCTGAACTGGATCAAATCAAAGACTGAAGCTGCATCTGAAGCAACTTCTATTACTCAGCAACATGCAATCTGAGGTTATGTATACAGAAAGTCTTACTCGTCACGATTTAGTTGTTTGTGCAGTTGTATCTGGTATTTTGCTTTTTTTTGTGGTCTACAACATCATTTTAAATGTTAATTCTACTCAGTATAACCCTCTTAAATAAACTGACAAAGTATTTTATCAAATTATGTTGTCATTGAGTAAAGGTGCATTGTCATTTCATTTTAATGTGATTTTACCTGTTACACGTGGCCTAGAACAGAAAAACACATGAAATCTACAGTACACATAAATGTCATATTTCCTTGGTTTCCCCCTGAAGCTTCACTCTTATTCAAGCTTAAATCAATCCAAAATGATGTGTGTGCAAGAGAGAAAAGCACAGTACATTTAAAATGTGACCGCCCTGAGGCCTTTAAGGGAAAAAGAGTCATATTTTCTTATTAATCCATCACACACAGAAACAGAAATTATACCATAACTGTAGTAGGATTGGAGATGAATGTAAGAAAAAAACTTTTAACAATAAGCAGATATATCATTATTCTTGGGGTCTAATGTGTTAGCAATTGCACAGCCTGAACAGTTATGGTCCTAAAGTACTGACAGGATGTTGACGCCATGCTGATGATGATAAATGCTTCTTCTTACTGTTAAATCAATCCTGAGTTCCTCTTTATGCTGTTACAGTTTACTGTATGTCTTTCTTATGACAGACTCATGCCAGGTCAAAGAAAACAGAGAGGCAGGTGGATTTGGGTTTTCAAACTGCACTCTCTTCAGACAGTGAGTGAGTTAAGTGTGCTGTGCTCTGTAGAAATACAGTGTCACCATTAATGTTATTGGCCCACTGGGTATTGTTTTGCTGCAGGGTAAACTAACACTGCAGGCCACTAATATGTGAGAATGAAAGCGCACATGTCGTCCATGGTCTGATGAGCCGAGGGGACAGTTGTATGAAGAACAAGCCAGTAGTTTATACACGGGTCATTTACTTCCTGAACTAAATCAAGTCAAACATGAGAGCTGCTAAGCCACTGAGCAAATAGATCACCACAGAACAAAAGTGCTGTTTGAAGATGCACCCGATACCATTTAACGAAATATTTCCTGTACATGACAACTGCAGACAATGAAAAGTTAATGTAGAAACATCTACACGACTACAGACTACAGACCAAACTAAAAGATTTAAAGTATCTCTTCCTACCTATACTTCCTCCTTGAGTGCTTTTTATAAAGCATCAACATTATAGGACAGCAATAATATCAGTGCACAACACTACAATGTTTAAGCCTTGCTGAAATGTTTGTTCATCATCTATCTCAGGTCTAGCTATAACTCAAAGACAGAGGTAGGTGAGTTCCTTGATCATAGCATGCAAATATGGAATAAACATGGAAAAATGTTAGTGAAGAAACGTGTGATCAGTTAATAGTTGTTCACAATGTCATTCAAGGTTGTCCTCTAGGTTTACTCTTTACCCTCATTTGTGCTAACGTGCCAGTCCCAGGGTTCCTTAATCCAGAACAAGGTAAGGGGCTGCCTGTTCAGTCCATTCACATCAATGCATGGGTTTAACATAGGGTAGAGGGGCTCTGTGCAGCGCACACGGAAAGAGTGAAGCAGGGTCATAGCATCAGCATCATAGAATGACAGCTCCCCCTTCTGGAAATTTACCAGTATGCCCAGCTTTCTGACTCTCTTGCCCACTGACAGCTGCTCCTCCTGGGTGTCATGACATGCCAGGTACTGTCCATCTCCATGGTAGATGCACCAGGATGTGTCGTTCACACCCAGGCTGGAGGAACTCTGACATGGACCATCTTTTTTATGAACTGGCCCGGTGGTTACACCTATTAGCCAGTAAGGTTTGTCCTGGACAATGACCTCCCAATAGTGCCGGCCAGTAGTAAAACTCTCCTGAGCCAGGACACTGTACTGGGAGTCATACGGCTGAGGGCTCAGAGCTTCAGTGACAGGCTGCCGTCTCCAGTACACTTGTTTCTTGTCCTGGGATATTTCCAGTTTTGGATGAGCTGATTTGGAGTCCAGAGCAGGAGAGCTTAGATCTGTAAATAAAAAAAATCTGCATTCAGTACACAACTACTGAGATAATGGGGGTTGAGTTTAGATTGCAAAAGATTGGACAATATACTAACATGACCACATTCGTGGAAAGTGCTGGGACAGAGCCACTGAGAGGTCATCCACCAGCCTCTCTACTGTTTGCAGCTTCTCAGTGCCACACAGATCTTTGTCTACTGCCTGGATTGGCGCCAAATCCAAAGGATCACTACAATAACAACTGAAAACCATTACAAGGCAAAAAAAATCATACCAAAAGAGGGCAGTTATGATAGAAAATAGTGACATTATACTCACCAAAGATTCTGTGCTGTGATTTGCTGTTGAAAATAACCAGGCCATAAAATAAACATATTGCAATCGCAGAAAACATTTTTGCCGACTTCCACGAGACCACAGTTGCACAATATTAGGTACCATTAATCTACCTGTAGGAACGTCAGATGATTCGTTTCTTGGAGGAGTGATTTGCTGGCAGCTCTGAGGCTGTCTATCTCTTTGATCTGAGCCTCCATGATGCCCCTCTGGGCCTCAAGCCACTCTGTCATGTATGTCTCCTCTGCGTCTATAATCTGCATCATCAGACGCTCATCGCCATCCAGCACAACATGGATCCTGCTGTACTTGTCTGAGACTCTCTCTCTTAAATCTGCGGCAGACCTCTAGGAAACCAAAATAAAAATCATCATTTAAATACATACAAGAGGGGATTCTGTGAGTATCAACATAGATGATTAAAAGCTGGTATTTCACACTGACTGTACCACTGTTTGTGTATACAGTGACTCCAAGTCCTTTATAGCATGTTCTGCTTCAGCTCTTCTCTTCAGCAACTGGTTCATGGTGGTCTGTAATTTGCTCTAAAGACAGAAATACAACAGGCCTAGACAAAATGAATACCCTGACAGAGAAATAAAAAAATAAATCATCATATTTGCAAGAAAATAAAACACACTGAGCGGTAATAAAACAATACTGTTATACACCTTGAAGTCTGCACAGGCCTCGTGAAGTTGAAACGCTTTGTGGTTCTTGTGCACGCCAACCAGGACACATAAACAGCACACAGGGACCCTTTCCTCCATACAGAAGAGCTTGAGCTCATCACGGTGCTCCCTGCACTTCAGAGACAGCACATCCCCCGTCACCTCCACAACTGTGTGCTCCCTCAGAGCAGACCTCTGCTGGTGCAGCAGGGCGTGAGCCTGGCACAGTGAGGCATCACATGTCAGACAGGTCTTTACGGCCACCGATGGCGTCTCTATGCAGTGGTCACAGCGGATAGTTGAAGATGATGCGGTTGGCCTGCTCAGTGTTGTTCTCAGTGGATCTGCTTTTGTTGGCCTGTTTGTGGCAAAGTCCTTTACCTTGGTCTGGAGGCTGGTGTTTATCACCAAAGTGAGGCTGGACGGCAGGAATATCTGACACTCTGGACAGAAGAAAAGACCCTCATCTGGCCCATCTGTTTCCCAGACAGCCTGGATGCACGTGAGACAGAAGTTGTGTCTGCATGGCAGTGTCACGGGATCTGTGAAGAGGTCCTGGCAGACGGGACACTTCAAAGTTTCCTCAACAGTCCCCATAGCTCCTCTCGCACCTGTTATGGCAGCTCAGTGAGCACTGTGTTCATGGTCCTCCAGCTCATGAATGTTTTACAGGTCTCTCTTGGCATGCACACGCCACTCAAGTACCTCAGTGTCAAATTACCAGATGAGATGACATCTTCCTATAGCTGTTTCAAGCCAGTGACTCACATACAATGGAATGGCACATTTCCAACAAACTGGATTAAGTGTATTAAATTACCAATTAATTGTCCTAAATGCATTGCCATGTAAAACTGAATCAAACAAAATTCCTTGTAGTGTGGAAGGTCACTTATTAGAACACTTATTGACAAAATAATCTTAACTTAGTGTCCGTTTACTATCTTTTTCAGGACTTTCAACCACCGCTCAAGGTCTTCATCAGCAAATGGAGTATAACTGTAGGACATTTTGTATAGTTGGAGGAAAATTACTGTAGGATATTTTGTACAAAATAATCTTAACTCAGGGTTGTTAATTTGATAGTTAAAACTGTTAAACAGATCAACATTCAGCTTTACGGTTTGTTATTAATATGTTCCCATTTTATTAACAAATATTATGAAAGAGAATTGATGACATTTCACTCCATTTAAATGTATTCTCAGAGATGTCTATTTTAACTTTTTGAGGGTAGTTGTGTTCAAGTTATAACTGAATCAATATTTTCATTATAAAACATGAATATCATATATATACCAAATATTAATAATTTGCATTTGTTGTGCTATTTATGACAGGCTATCTATAATTATTTGCATTTAGATATTTACATTATTGTTCTTAACAAGCTGAAACTAAATCTCAAATGTGAATTGCAGTGTTGTATATTTTTACCCTCCATCCTTGCATGTACTTCCCAAAGCTACACAAGTGCCCGCCCATCAAAGTACTATTTTCTACGTACGTAAAGATTGATTTAGAGTAGTTGCGTAAGTCCAATTCTCGCCACATGAAAGTATCCAGATATTTTACGTAGACGACGTTCGTGCATAGTTCGGTTACGGCACCTCCCGACCAGCGTGGGCTGTGGATGTGGCAGCAAGGCACCGCCAGTGAGGCTGACTACGTGTCTCCTGCAGCGCGCTCGTAGGAGTAGTTGTGGTCGGTTTCCTGAATTCCCACATTGTCAGGTAAGGAGTCATTTTACACAACTTTTCCTGTGTCCATTTGGTCGAAAATAGCCGCTAAGCTAAGCAGTGAGGGAGCTCACAATGCTAGCTAATGCTAGCTAACGTCAGCTAGCCCCAGGTACGTTTTCACAGTGTTAGCAGCTGTCTCTCAGCCTTATTAACTCACTTACAAAGTTCGGCTACTTCACATTATGCTAGTTTGAACAAGCCACGGTCCCTGAATTTTTTTTACGCTGGCAAATGTTTCTAAGCTAACTAACTAATTCAAACAACATCATCTTCACTGGGTCACTGTGTCAAGTTCAGTACCAACACAGTGCTGATAACCTCATGGCACAAGATACAAAGTGTGTGTGTGTGTGTCTAGTCAGGCTAAAATAATGTTTAAATGAACACTGATGCTATGATATTTGAGTTTTACATTTGAAGCCTTAATGCAAACCTTAGAGTCTGTGCATGGTATTCAGAAGCTGCTTATCTCAGATGAGTTTGTTGCACTGTTAAAGTAACCTGGCACTGCTTTGTGTGTTCATCACAGCTGTGTCCAGTGCCAGTGCCATGTTTACCAGGCTGGCCTTGTGCTCTCGCCTGCCATCCAGACTCCGGCAGTGCAATGTCTCCATCAGAGCGCTTTCCCAGGGAAAATGTAAGTAACCAGCTGACTTCTTTTTGTCAAACCTTAAGGGAACACTGGTCTCACTATCTCTTTGATGTGTATGCTATAGGACGCTTTGGTGCATGCTGATGTGAAAATGTGACTTTGTTATTGTCTGCAGTCTCGCTGCCACGTCCCCATGGGAAATCTTTTGCCCACCGCAGTGAGTTAAAGCAGGCCAAACGCATTGTAGTGAAGCTGGGGAGTGCTGTGGTGACACGGGGAGATGAGTGCGGCCTGGCACTGGGACGCCTGGCTTCAATAGTAGAGCAGGTAACGCCACATTAATATTGTTGATACAGGTGAGAGTGAAGTGTGGGCTCAGTTAAGACTTAAAAAGTGATCTTGGCTCTGAATGAACTTGAATGTTACAGTCTCCGTGTGTCCTTTCAGGTTGCCGTGCTGCAGAATCAAGGCAGGGAGATGATGATTGTCACCAGTGGCGCTGTGGCGTTTGGGAAGCAGAGACTGAGACATGAGATCCTGTTGTCTCAGAGTGTCAGACAAGCCTTGCATTCTGGACAGAACCAACTCAAAGACATGGTGAATAATAATTCACGCCCGTCATCGAGAAACGCTTCATTATCAGATGAACATTTGTTGAATTTTGTTCACAGTATTGTTAACTTTAGTGAAATCTGTCGTTTGAAATCTCTTTGTTTTTCAGTCAGTTCCAGTTTTGGAAGCAAGGGCATGTGCAGCTGCTGGACAGAGTGGTCTAATGGCGTTGTATGAAGCTATGTTCACCCAGTACAGCACCTGCACTGCACAGGTATGTACACTTTTCTCACATAATAAACCACTGAGATCAAAGGAGCTTAATATACTTAATTCTCTACATTTATGTTCGCTTCTGCAGATTTTGGTCACCAACCTGGATTTTCATGACGAGCAGAAGCGTCGAAACCTTAACAGCACCCTCCATGAACTGCTGCGGATGAATATAGTTCCTATCATCAACACCAACGATGCTGTTGTTCCGCCCCCTGTTCCCAACAGTGACCTGCAGGGGGTAAATGTGGGTATTCTATTATGGCCATGCAGGGAATGCTACATGTGGCCCCGAATTGTGATGGTGGATTGCTTAAAGTGTCTCTATAGGACATGCAGAGTGTTAATATAGCATTAAATCACTATTTGCTGTGTAAAAATACAACAGAGAATGAAGCCACACTCCCTCTGTGTCCGTTGTAATGTGAGCGTCTGTGTCCTTTGTCTTGGTTGTTGTTACGGCCGCCTGTGCATGCTCTCATGCCTTTAAAACATGCATAAAAGATGCTTGTTTCTGTTCGTTTACACTTCCTTCCTCACTAGCATAACTTCTTGGATGCATGATTTTAATTTTAATGACTGCTACAAATGCTCTCCACTAATTCAGTATGGGGATAATAGTGGTCATATTTTCTGCCGTGTTACTGTGCACAGACCTGCTCATGTTATCTCCTTTGGAAAGAAACATGTTGTTGCAGCTGAATGGGTCTTAGAGGCTTTTGTTGCATGGCAGCAGTTGATAAGCTGTTACTCTACAGTATAATGTAATATAGAGCTATTTTCCTTTGGGCTTAATGACATTTCTGTTTGCATTTCAGGTAATCAGCATCAAAGATAATGATAGCCTGGCTGCACGACTGGCTGTTGAAATGAAAGCAGACCTTCTTATTGCCCTGTCTGATGTTGAAGGTACAGAAATAACTAATATAATGAATCATTATGATTTACTTTGCATGTCTGCGTTAACACTAGTTATCTTTATATGTTAATACATTTTTACCATTCTTCCTTTTAATCTGTCACTTGTTAGTTAGCTTTATAAACATGTAATGCTTAATTGCTGAAATCAGGAATCAAAATTATTTTTACTAGCATTAATTAATCAACTCATCATTTCAGTAATAATGTGCTGTCACTGTATCACTTTTATTCATGACCATCTTATTTTTTGCTGCTTAATTGCGGTATACTCTCTGGCCTCTGTGTCAGGTTTTTCTTGATCAAAAGATGCATCAATGTTCTGTGAAGGTTTAAAAGGGGGAAAAAATCTATTCCACAGGCCTATACGACAGTCCCCCAGGAACAGATGATGCTAAGCTCATTGATATATTCTATCCTGGAGACCAGCAATCAATCACGTACGGCACAAAGTCCAGAGTTGGCATCGGCGGCATGGAAGCCAAGGTCAGCATGACGGCGAATGTTTTATCTCAAAGCGTAAACAGGACTGAGTTGGTCGAATGATGAAATAAATGATACGTTCCACTCATGTTGTCTGAATCAGGTGAAAGCAGCCCTCTGGGCTCTGCAGGGTGGGACGTCTGTGGTCATTGCCAACGGCACGCATCCTAAAGTCACAGGCCACGTCATCACAGACATTGTGGAAGGGAAGAAAGTTGGCACCTTCTTCTCTGAAGTGAAGCCTGCAGGTAGTGGATGAAACCATCAGGGAAAAATAGTGTATGCATGTGTTGAGTTTGTGTTCTTATATTTGCTGTGTGTAATATTGCCAACACCAGGTCCGACTGTGGAGCAGCAGACAGAGATGGCCCGGCATGCAGGCAGGACTCTGGCAGCCCTGCACCCCGAACAGGTGAGTTTCTTGCTCTGTCAGTGTGGTCTGGCAAACTGAAGTGAGGTTTTAAAATGCCATAGTGTATGAGGATGATTTCTTAAATTGTTTTTAGGATTGATTGCAGTTGAATGAATTCATTTGAATTTGAATTTGAATGACATGTTTTGCAATTTTATCAGTGACATTTTAAGATTTAATTAAGCAAGTTTTGATTTAGGTCATCTTCAGGCTAGCTAAATACAGTATATTCACCTCATATCATTAATTTGAACGACAATATTACAATAGGGAGAGAGCATCTCTTGGTTAGCGATTGACAAACAATAAATGAAAATCGTTTTCACAACAGGATGCAAGAGGTTACAAAACTCAGGTGTGTGTATGTTTGTCTCTCCAGAGAGGGGAGATCATCTGCTGTCTTTCTGAGCTGCTTACAGAGAAGAAAGAGGAGATTCTTAGAGCCAACAAGAGAGACATGGAGTTAGCAACAGCATCAGGTATGGATCACCTTAGTCCACAGCTGCATACAAACGCCATCATTTGCTAGTGGTTATTACTCATCTGTAGCACTTTCAGAGAAGGTAGACTGATCTTTAATTGGATGAGCAATGTTCTCATCCCTGCTCTTAAAAACGCCTCTGCTTGCTCAAAGCAAAAAGATTTACATGGATCTATAGAGGAGTAGCACATCGTCTGTGTTTATTGTTTATTCCGTTTCCTCCTAGGCCGATTCTCCCAGCCTCTGATCAACCGCCTAAGTCTGTCAACTGCAAAGCTCAACAGCCTTGCCATTGGCCTCCGTCAGCTTGCTGTGTCCTCCAAGGATAGCGTAGGCCGGGTGCTGAGGAGGACCAAGGTGGCCAACAACCTAGAGCTGGAACAGATCACTGTCCCCATCGGTGTCCTCCTGGTCATCTTTGAATCACGTCCCGATTGTCTCCCACAGGTCTGTCAACCCCGACGCTCGGCCTGTAGGCTTAATGAACATTGGCTGCTGGTCTGGGAGACTTTTTACATGTTTGTCACTGAAAGTTAAACTGACTTTTTCATGTATTTAATATTGTGTTCCAGGTGTCAGCTCTCGCTATAGCCAGTGGAAATGCTTTGCTACTAAAGGGGGGCAAAGAAGCATCCAACACCAATAAAATTCTACATCAACTCACTCAGGAGGCACTCTCCATTCATGGAGTGGGAGATGCCATTCAGCTGGTAAAACTGAAAGCACTGTGTTAACTTGCGTTGCATGATTACAATTTAAACTCATATTCTATAATGTGCTGAAATTGACCTCATCATGCAGGTAAGCACACGTGAAGAAGTTGAGGATCTGTGCCGACTAGACAAGTTGATCGACCTGATCATTCCAAGGGGATCGTCCCAGCTGGTCAGAGACATACAAAGGGCAGCTAAGGGTATTCCCGTACTGGGCCACAGCGAGGGCGTCTGTCACGTCTATGTAGACAATGAGGCCAGCATTGACAAAGCTATCGATGTTGGTATGTAGTTCCTGTGTGTAGCTGCTTTGATCCATTTCACATATGGGTTGTAATTTATATGTTATAGAAGTTT
The DNA here is from genome assembly GCF_042242105.1 of Pempheris klunzingeri. Taxonomy (NCBI): domain Eukaryota; kingdom Metazoa; phylum Chordata; class Actinopteri; order Acropomatiformes; family Pempheridae; genus Pempheris; species Pempheris klunzingeri. Next base: position 19,011,422 of record NC_092023.1, read on the forward strand.
TCATATTTCATCTAATAACTGACCTAGCAGTTTTAATTGATGTGTTGCACTAGCAGTGGCTATTAACTTGTTGGGGTAACAGAACGGCTGAATTAATACACATGTGCTAACTTATGTTTCGCTGCAGTCAGAGACTCTAAATGCGACTACCCTGCGGCCTGCAATGCCATGGAGACCCTCCTCATTCACAGAGATTTGCTGCGAACTCCTATATTTGACCAGATCATTGATATGCTGAGAATAGAACATGTAAGAAACATGCACAACACTTCATAATTGGGTATCACATGCAGCATTACAATGTACAGAAGATTTGAGCTCCAGAGACAAACTTTATGGAGTTTTGCACTTAATTCAGCTCAGCAAAGTAAAATAGTTTAGTAAACTTTTAATTATGTCATTGCTCTGTAAATCATTGTGCTATTACTTTCTCTCAGGTGAAGATCCATGCAGGTCCCCGGTTCGCATCCTACTTGACTTTCAGCCCATCCGAGGTGAAGTCTCTGAGGACAGAGTATGGAGATCTGGAGTGCTGCATCGAGGTGGTGGACAGCATGCAGGACGCTGTGGACCACATCCACAAATACGGCAGCTCCCACACTGATGTCATTGTTACAGAAAATGAAGAGACAGCTGAGCAGTTTCTGCAGCAGGTGGACAGCGCTTGTGTATTTTGGAACTCCAGCTCTCGGTTTGCTGATGGCTACCGCTTTGGCCTAGGTATGTACATCGTCAGGCACAGTTTTACTTTTTAATGCTTTATGAAAATATACATCCCTCTGTAAAATTATCTACTACTGTCTTGAAAATGGGGCAGAAGAGTTGATCTCACTTTTTTTGCAGGAGCTGAGGTTGGCATCAGTACAGCTCGGATACATGCCAGGGGTCCAGTGGGTTTGGAGGGACTTCTGACCACCAAATGGGTCCTTCGAGGGCACGGGCACACTGTGGCTGACTTCTCTGAGCAAGGCAGTATGACGTACCTTCATGAAAACATCCCTGTCCCCCAGGGGAGCTTTAGTTAGGCACCCAACCAAAGTCCTGTCAACAGTAGTCAAGATATCTGATGTCTACAGAGTTTATTCAAAAGTTTGTGACTGTGAGTAGCACTTAAACTTTTTAGCTGCTGCTTCATCACCTGTATAAATCCACTATGTTGGAGCAAAACGGAACAGAGGCTACTTCTACTGGACAACTAAGTTCCTGGTTTTGTGAATCAACCTGTGAATCAGTCTTTATATTGATCTCCTAAAACAATGACTAATTGTTACATGGGAGAAAGATATCATGGGAAAAAAATATAATAATAGTTACGTCTATGTGACAGTGTGATAACACTGAGACATAAGTATACACAGACAAAGCTCTTTCCTCTGTACGGTCATTTTTGTGGCAGCAGAAAAAAAGAGATCATTTGCCCCCGCTGTGATTTTCTAACTTATTTTTCTACATACAAACTCTCCCTCTGTCTTCTTGTAATTTAGTGCAAGTGTCGCAGGATCTTGGTTCAGATGTTATTTTGCTGTTCCTCCTCTTTGCACAGATGATTTAATAAATATGCTGTACAGTTCTTTACTCATGATGTTGTGTTTTATCTGTCACAAACTTGATACTGAAAAATCTGCATCATAATGGTGTACGAATGCATTTAGTGTATTGTCTCTTAAGATATTACACAGTTTAATGAGGGTAAATGTGAGTTTTTAAATATTTGGACAGACTATGTTCTACTCTAAATATTCGCTCTTGGACTTATTTGCGAGGGAAACATAAAATCACTCATTTCAGTACTGCGCAGTTATCTAAGATACTTGTAAAAAATAAAAAAAAGAAAAGAAAAAAGACAAAACATAGTGGTTAATTTCGTTCCTCAAGATTCATACATTTTAAGCAAACACATCAAGCGTCGAGATAGCAGAGGGACTGGATCTCAAATGTCCCACCCGTCATTAACGCAGCAGTAGTGACGTGTTGGGTGTGGGCGGGGCTTGACGTCCAGCAGGACTTGCCCAGACACCGGGTTCACTCAGCTGTCATCTGCCCCGACATTAGCCCAAGATGGCAGGAAACAAGTCTTATACTATAGTAGAATATTTCGGTGGGGATGACGGTTACCGCTGTGGTTACTGTAAAAATGAAAAGGGGAACTTTTCTCATGGTAAGTGTCCAGCTAATTGAAGTAGCGAAGAAACCTAGCTAGTCTGTATTGCTGAAGTGGCCTATGCTAACAACCTAGCTCCGTCTATTTGCTGGAGTAGCATTAACCGGACAAACCGGCCAGAGGGCTAGCTAATGTTAGCACTGTAATCCTAATGTCAGAAAATTGTAGTTAGTTATATGTGCTGTAACTTTACCTAAACTGAAAGACCAGTACACTCTGCAGAGTAGCCAAGTAGTTAGCCTTCACTTAACGCTCTTTGAGTAGTGTTTATGTTAGTACTCAGTTTTTAGCCCTTAGCATCTAAAAGCCAAACTCATTCATCGTGGGAGACAAACCAAGAACCAGAATGTCACAGAATAAAGTGAGCCAAGATGATTAAGGAAGATTGGGCTGGTGTTATTAAATCACTATTCAGTTGGGAAATTGTGTTTTTCTCAAGTCTAACGCTGTAGCATTCTCATCTTAGCAGTAAAGTTGTTAACATCCACACTAGCATCAAGCTAACCAGCAAACAGACGGTAGCCGGTCAGGGAGCCAAGGCAGCTACCCTCCCAAGCACAAGTACAGCTGTCTCTCTCAAATTTGGTCTGTCAGTGCCGTGATCCAGGAGTTAAAGGCCTTTTCATGTCATGTAAAACCTCATGCAGAAATGTAGCGTGGTCAGTAAGAGCAGCCAATGTAGATTTTAACATAAGCTCAGTGGAGTGCTGCAACAGCATAAACATGAGCCTAAATATGAGACATGTATTTCACAACATGCTGTAACAGAGGATGGTGTGCTTACTACATGCACTGTATCCACTGTCAACAAACTATGCAGCTTTGTTACTGTTGCAGTGTTACCTGAGTTAATTATTAGTGGTACAGTTAATGACTTAAGGATTTTTACCCTGATTTAGTGGTTAAAGTGCATACTGGAGTGTTTTTAGCCTCTCTGTCTGGCTCCAGTGAAAATCCTCTCCCCCGATCCAGCTGTGATCGGTGGACAAGGATCACTTCCAAGTGAACCCTGATATGTAATGTAATGTAAATAAACAGAAGGATACAAAAACATTCAGTGGATCGAGCATTTAATTAAACCAGTTTATGTGAATACTTTCTCTTAAATTTCACAATGCCACCTCTTGTTACTTAGTGTACCACTTCAAATACCTAATCATAAATGAAAGGGAACAAGAAAATATCATGGTTTACACATGTATTTGTCGGGAAGTTTTTTTTCAACCACATAACTTTGCAGATAAAAAAAAAGGTGTTTTTGACATTTGCTTATCAGTGGGGAAACTAGTAAAAATCAGCGATAGCTCCAACACTATATTTGTGAGTCTTGTGTCTTGGATAGCTACAAACCAGGAAGACAGTTCTCCACTTGCTGCTTGCTACATAACTGTTTCCCTCATGAAAAGTAAGGGGAGCTTCATATATTTGGTTATTTCCAGATGGAGTTTCATTAGCCCACAAGAATTGTGCAGTCCTTCCATGAGTCTGCTCTGATGGGAAGTGTGACACACATTCACACCATCATGTGCCATGAAATCATAGAAACATTCTCTTGAAAGAGGAAGTAAACAACTGAGCAGAGCTGAAAGGGTACTAAAAGATGCTGTACTGCATGTTGTGTTGAGAGAGCCATTTAAAGGCAACTGGGGTGAATGTAACTCAGCATTTTTAGTTCTGACTTTGATACAGATCTGTAAAAAACTGTGTAAGAAGATGGGAAGGGATTTTCTGTGTGGGAAAGAATAGTATCAGTCAGTGGGGGTGAGAGAGGTTGAGTGATTGGCCTGTTCAGAGCCTGCAGACGAGAGCTGCTGTCTAAACTAAGATAAGAGTGGTAATCTGGACATGTTACATCATGTGGGCATGACAGGTTCCGTGGAGGAAGGAATATTTTCTATCCTGTGTAATTCTCGTAAGTGGCAGTAAGTGTGTTAAAAGGCTCCTGCTGTGGATACAGGTTAAATGAAAGTGCACTAGACTTACAACCGCAGAAGTGAACCTATTATTTCAGGCCACTGAGGTTCAGTTAATTATCTTTCAGGCTGTCCTGATTTGTTCTTCCTCTATAATTTCTCATGTTATATATATATATATATATATATTTTACCATAGTTATTGTATTGTCCTGGGAAGACATATTTCTGTCTTTATTATGCAGTCAAACAGAATCATTTTTAGAGAAAAATTTCCACAATGCAATCAGAAAAATTATTTGACCGCAAAACTATTGACACTGCAATTGAAAAATGTTTCATTGGAAGTAAACAAATTTGTGATTAAAACATTTATTGATGCTAATCCAAAAGTTGGGCCGGCTGTGGCAAAGAGGTAGAAAGGGTCGTCCATCAACTAGAAGCCCAATCATGCACCTGAAGCATAGCTTCAGTGTGTGAATGTGTGTGAATGGGTGAATGAGGATGTAATGTAAAAGTTCTTTGAGTGGTCAAAATGACTAGAAAGGTGCAGTACAAATACAGGCCATTTACAGACCATTTAAGTTTTGTTTGTATAATTTTCCCAAAGCAGGTGCTCAGTAAGATAATGTTTTCCTCTATGTGATTGGCGGAGGGATGTTATCAGCAGTGTTGTTGCATGCAAAGCAAATACGACCCCACGCTACAGAGGACAACATCTGCCCCCCTCTCTGTTACTGTGTACGTCACGCCTCAGTGGAGGCTGGAAAATGGATCAGGTGTGGAGACGATCCTATCGTGCCATGCTGATTGCAGCTGTTCACATGGTGTAATGATGCTCACATGGCGTGATTCATTTGTACCCTAGAGCTAAAACTTTTTTAAACTTCTGATTTCCTGCTCAGCATGCCTTTGAAAGTTTTCAGGATGGCGTCACCTGATATGAAAGGGTTTAATGTGTTGTACTTTATTTATCATCCATGCAGAGCCTACTCACTTCTAACAACTGTACTAAAATCAGTATCCCGTATCAGTATCCGAACATACTCAAATTCATGTGTCATCCTGGAAGCACTGTAGTTTCTGAGGTCATGAGAATTTTGGGACATACAATTGGGGTCACAGGACAGAAACCCCTGAGAGATTACTCTCTAAATGTGCGATGAGTCCATAAGTTAGTGGTGTTTAAACATAAGTCTGCAAGGATCTTAAATTATCCATCTGTGCTCTGTATTTTCTTGGGTTGACTTCAGTCTTATTCATTGCCAGTGTTCTCACTGGTAAATACAAGAAGGTCTCTTTTCCTCATGTAAGAGCTGTTTTTCTTTTGTCTTCTGTGAGATTCTAAGTCTTCAATTGGAGGATAGCAGCGGTTTAAACCTTCAAAATTGCTCATAAAATAACCTATTTTATTACTGACGTGTTATAATTGTGGTGGTCCTGTAATAATAATATCTGTCCCTCACAGAACCCCAGTTTTTTAAAAAAAGAAACCGTGCAGTCTTGCTCTTGTATCTGCATGTCTTAGAACTGGCTCCAGTCATTTACTGCTTCAGTGCTGTTATGTGGCGCCGTTGGATCACACTGTGCCGTCCCCTTGTCTCTGTGGACTCTGGCTAAACATCACTCTCCTGGGACATTCATACTCCATTGCAACCTTAGTGTGTGCTGTGCGAATTGGGATGCTCTGAATTCCCTCGGTTGTTTTTGATGTAAACTGTTAGAGGTCTTGTTATAGAGACTTAGCTTTTGCTGTGTGTATGTATGCAGACTGTGTATATGTTTGCAGAGGAGAAGGTCAGGGGTTGAGACTGGGAGCTCAGATCTTAAGACCTCAGTTCTGGGAAGTGGGATTCAAGCTTCTGCGGATACAAATAATAAATTTATATGTTACCACTGGGGGCATAAAGCACTGTGGGAATGTTCTTTGGGGAATGCAAAAATGTGGACCAGACTCTGTAAACAGCTTCTTGACAAACCTCTCCTTACTTATACATGTGTCCTAATTCAGATTTAAAAAATGCCTATAATTGTCTCATTGATGCTCTAATTGAGCTTTATTTATTCAATTGTGAAAAGAGCCTTGTTAATTCACGATACTCTTCTGCCTGCTGCCAATGCAAGTTCATTCTAGTTAGACATTAGACAGGATGCTCTGATGGATGTTTCTTTCCATATCAAACGTATTTCATAAAATCATACGAAATTTCAAAATGTTTCACGTTTTGTGTTTTATTGCAGGAATGTGGTCTCACACTATGACTGTACAGGACTACCAAGACCTCATAGACCGAGGATGGAGAAGGTGAGGCGCTGTCTTCTGCCGTCCAGCATTCCCTGCTCACATATGGACCTTTTTGACTTTTATCAATAAGATATTTCAATAAATGTCATTTTGTCTATTTCAAATTATTTGTAATGTATTTAAGTAAAAGTTACCCATTCTCTTCTTTTCAGAAGTGGGAAATATGTCTATAAGCCCACAATGAACAAGACATGCTGTCCACAGTACACCATCAGGTAGTGATGTTTTACCTTTTCCTGTGATTAATGCAAAACATTCATTGATTGATACATTAAATCACCAATTAAATATTTTTTATAATAGCAGAAGTACATACAAACATATATGCTGTTCCAACCAAACCTTTAACTTTGTGCTCTCTGTCAAGATGTCATGCAATGAAATTCCAGCCTTCCAAGTCCCACAAGAAAATCCTGAAGAAGATGAGCAAATTCATTTCCAAAGGGGAATTACCAAAAGGACAGGATGGTGAGAATATGTTCAATTTTTTGTAATAGTTATTAATGCACGTGTATTGCCTGATACACGTGCATGAAAACAAATGTAAAAGTCTTCTCTATTGGGCCGTTAGGCTGCATATGCTTTACAGTTAGAGATGGGCACAAAGTCAAAACACTATCCGCAGTGTGGCTCTCTTGCACACATTATCTGGTGAAAGCTAAAGTTGATTTTGTGCCTTGCAGGGGAGCCAATGGACTCGGTGTGTGAAGAGGCAGGTCCACGGGAGCCGAGTAAAGTTTGTCACTCAGAAGTGAAGTGTAGTGCTATCACAGACATTCATAAGGAAGAAGAAGAGTGTCCCGCTATTACAGAAATTCAGAAGGAGGCAGCGGATGCAGCAACTACCAGCTCAGAAACCTCAAGAAAGGATCCCGTGTCTGTCCCGGATGGGAGAACAGCAGCCACAGCTCCTAAACCAGGTGAGACTTCTCATTCCCCTCCACATGGCTGCCAATACTCATCAGAAATCACTCAAGTGTTTTTGTTCATTTAACCAGCAGCTTGTCTTTTTATCTTAAAGGACATGCTAAACTTCTGCTGGTTCAAAAAGTTGTTTGCTCCTGTTTTCTATTTTATTATTTATTTTAGATGTCAGTGGGGATGAGTTCAAAATGAGCTACGCCAGCTTTCATGATATATTCATCACTATGATATTACTACAATGGATAAAGCACCATGCCTTGCCAGAGGGTGTCACTGTTCACCTTGTGATAGAGTCCACTGTGTAGCAACTTGGTGAATGAGGCTGGTATTTCTTTTTGTGTTTTCAGGAGTGCGTCTTGTTTGGGCTTACCTTTCATGTTTTCTTCCTTACTCTTCAGCACAGGATATCCTCACTGCCAATTCATAGTAATGAATAAATAACACTCATAGTGAAGAGACAATAAACTCCTATTAAACACAGGAAGCAGCACTTCTAATAACTGATCATGTTTCAGGCCTCAACCACTTTTTTTCCCCTCTTAAACATATAAAGAGAGCAGGCCCCATACTCATTAATCAAAAGGCAAGGACACTGGAGAAGGAAGGCTTGGTATTGGCACAGGTCGATCCAGATGCAGACATAAACATACAGAGAAAACTTTGAACGGTGCCAGTGTTCTTCTGCTCTCGCACCTGTGTCAGCACCACACTTTCTCAGACTGTCAGAAATAACAAGCCTTTTCAGGAGGCTAGCAAAGAGGAAGCAAAGGAGGATTTACAATGTTGAGCTAGTGGTTCTCCACTCCCCCCTGATTCACCTCCAACAGAAAACACCTGGACGTATCTTTTCCGTAGCTTTACGACTGGAGTGCTTTATAGCTTTGGGCAGGTTCCAGTTCTAGCTTGACAAAACATGGCTCCCCATGTGCCATATAGCATAGGCAAAGTCACAGGTAAACATATATAGAAGTACATGCAGTATGAAATATTGTGTTTCACAAAGCTGTGCTTTGGTATGCGTTATCACAAGCAGTGAGACTTGCATATATATATATATATATATATATATATATATTTATTCCATTAAGTCATTTATGAAGTCAGTAGACAGTGTTGCTATAAATTCCAGAGAGCTAGTCATCACTGAAATGTAAGCTGAAACTGTCTTGACTGCTCTAAAGGGACATATTCCAGTGTTTTAAGTATGCATAGTTAACAGAAAGTGGTACACAGTACAGTTTGCCTGAACACACATCCTATAGAATGACACGGCATACCAGCATGTTAATATTATAACTGCTGCTCACAGATAACAGCATTCTCCTCCCACGGTAAATTAATCGTCAGTTTCTACATGCTCACATGCAAGAAAGCAGTATGTCACCATTCTAGACTATTTAGGCTGATACTGAGAGTTGTGTGTGTGTTTGGGGAAGTGGGGAGGGAGAGTGTCACAGCTTTCATGAAGTGCTAACTGCTGGAGAGGCAGCATCTGTCTTCCACAGGAACTGATCTGTCAGACTTTATCTTCACCACGGCTGCATACACTGTCCTCGGGAGTACCTGTGTCTGTCTGTGTGTGTGTGTGTGAGAGAGAGAAAGAGAAAGTGAGGCTTTGTGCAGTCAGAGTGTAATTAGAGGAAAGAGGGGCACGTGGACGGAGTGATTATGGATAAGGGTTAATGTGTTTGTGGCTGAGTCAGTGTGATGAACACAGTGCAGACACATTCCTGAACTTGCTTTGTTTATTCTGACAGAGGAAAGACATTTGACCATGCTGTAACTCCCCTGGTTGTATGCTTATATCAGAGGGCTTGCTCAGAAAAGCTCCCCTCATTTAGTGCCTCCAGTCATGTGGCCGTTAAAGATATATGGCACCAAGGCCACTGAGATGATACAAGGAGCAGGTAATGTTCCGTTTGGTCACTAATAAGATTTATGTGATGATGTGAAGCAACATTAGTAGAGTTAGTGATAAATTAAACTTTGCTGTTGCTGCAGTCCTCAAGATTTTAGTTCACCCTATGAATTTGAAATTCCAAATCAGGATTTTGAATTAAATCATGAAATAAGCCAAAATCTGCGTAAACGTCTCGCTCCTCTGTTAATTCTATTCACAGGACAGAAGCTGTACCTTACAGTAGAAAAAGTATCTTGAGTCAGCTGAAGCTGAACGCTGCCAGTGAACCTTGGCTTGTGCCAGAGCTCCCCTCTCCCCTTGTCAGGGCCAGGCATCCCTCTCTTCCTCATGACGTCGATGGAGGGGAAAGTTAGTAAGTGAGCTGATGGTGGCGGCTGGCAATAGGACAAGCAGGAAATGGCTCTCGTTTCCTTATTGCTCCAAACAGGATGTGGGCGTGTAAACTGTTGACATGGGATGCCCGGAGAGCTGGAGGGCTTGGCAAGAGCCCATGAGGAGGAGGAGGAGGAGGAGGAGGAGTAGCAGCAGAAGATGAAGGATGAGGACGGGAACAGAGAGGGAAACAGAGACATTCGTTTGCCTCAGAGAATGTTCACTGTTTGTCTTGTTGTGAGAGAAAAACAAGAGAAAGTGAAAGCGTCCTGGAGGTAAAAACCTCAAGCTGCCACAGATCTATCTTATTAGAAAACAACACCTTTGGATTCATTATGTCCCTTTGTCAGGTACACTAGCTAATTGTCAACCACTTGGACTTAACTAACACAGACTGTATATTGTTTTATAGCCTCCTAAGAAAAAGTGTAATGTAAAAGCTATTTAGGTGGGGAAACAGGAAAATGACTTCCATTGGGCTCTGTGTTGAGACTGGCTTCTTTGGCAGGGGGTACACTAAAGTAAACACGGCGGTCCATTTGCCCAGAGGGGTAGGGAAAAAACATCTGAAACATGGTCTAAGACTCTCAAAATCTGTCCCAAATTTGAGACTCATCAATGCCAGCAGCTTGGAGTAAGACGGGTTTCTTACTTCAGTGTTAAGCCTTTTTTCAAAGGCAGCAAAAACGCAACGCTTGTAATCCACATCCAAAAAGGAGTGAGCTCTTACTTATATCGGCCTCTTTTTCCTTCAAATTCTCACCTGTGAATGCTTCGAAAAATTCAGTGCCATAGGTGAAGAAAGGTGTTTTCATGGAACCCCACCTAACCACCACCTTTGGAAAGCTTTGACAAGTCTCTCCCTCCTCTCTCTCGTGTCCGGGGTGCAGGGGTGGGAGCCGATGCTAGCCGGCCTCCATGTCGGAAGGCCAAAGACTTACGGAAGGAGCGACGTCTTCAAAAGGAGCAGACCAGACATGGCGCTGACGGGGTCTCTTCCATTGTCTCTCCTACCCCACCCACTCCCACCCAGGCCAACCAACCCAAAAGCCTGGAAGATTTCATCAACGAGTCATTGCCTGCCAACTCTTCTCATTGCCTTGAGGTGAGTAGAAATGTAGAGCAGGTACTTCTTTTGCTCTTTTTATGTGGCTTGGAATAAACATTAGCCTATTGTAATGATTCCTATCGTTATGAAATCATTTAGTCGAGTTTTCTGTCTCTATAATGTTTTGATTCAGTTAGCCTGAAAGCTCTGTTTCATAGAGCCCTCTTCCCTAGCTCCGGTGACTTCACCATGTGTTTGTGTGCGCGGAGAGGATAGCTGGCCAGAGCAGAGTGGAAAAACCACCTCGTCCTAGTTCGAATTCAACTAAATGACAGGCACACCACACAAACTGGGACGCCTTACCCTGCTGATGACATTAAAACCACAGTTCCCAGCTCAGCCGGTGTGCGAGGACATGGAAATGAACTTTTGGCAGGGGGGAAGAACGATGTAGAAAGATCCCTGGCGAAGGCCTCAAGCTGAGGTTGGTAGAGTGACGTCATTCTTGGTCTTAACCAAGATTTGAGCCAGATGCAGAGATGAACCAGGCAGTGTCTGTCTCTTGTCTGTGTACCCCCTGAGACTAGACCAGCAAGACCCTCCTCCCAGTCAGCTCTTTTCACTTGGATTAATTTGTCCGCCTGCAATTATCATTCAATTTCACTAAGTGGGCATGAACACAAGGTCATCCTTTGCAAAGGAAGGTTAATTATTTGTTTTACCAGCCAGATAATAGAGAGATGCCTCTATTTGACCCATTTAGCTGATTATTACATGTGGCCAGGCAGCAACAGATTTGTGACTAATGGACAATTTGGATGATAAGCAATTCAGATAATCTGTCTGATGCTGAGTCTTTTTTTAGAAATAAGTATAGACAGGAAATGAAAACAGAAATTTGGTGACTAAGCATCTCTTTGCTTTGATACTATCACAGGCTCACCTTTGCTTACTGTGAAACTGCTCAGTTGACGTTTCTCTCTGGCATCTGTGACCTTGGAGGAGCTTGATATTCCTTTTGAAGTTCTAAATGCAAAGCAAGGAGATAAGTCACAGTGACAGGGAAGACTAGCTCAGAAGACTGTGCACTCCATTAGTTTCCTGACCTTGCCTGTAATGCCGCTGCGGTTCCATTGGCCACCACCAGGGGTCAGTGTGAGAGCGTGATTCAGAGCCCCCCAGGCGCCTCAGGAAAGTGTGGAACTGTTCGCCTAACTATTCCCCTCCAGAGCCTTGTCAACTCCCTCCACTTTCCTCACAGCATTTTTGTCTAAATCTCATATTGCTGACACACAGTGGCTCAGCAATCAGTTCTGTTCTATTACTTTATATGGCTAACTGTTAGGCCTTGAAGATCCAGGTTCAGAGCAGCATATCTTTGAGTTAAGGCTTTGAAAAACAATGATCTTTCATTTTAATTAAAGTCAAACAAAAGCCCCTGGTATTATGTGGCTTTATTTGAACGTCTTTAAAGCGGTCAAGTATCTGACTGCTGGTCTTACTTTTCAAGACTGTTATGAAAATTGCTAAAATTTCATTTCCATGCCGTCCACTATTTGCCACAGTGTTGGTTCACCAAAAGGATTTTAGCCTATCAAAATATATCTCTAGATTTAGAACAAAATTAAAAAGGCTGGACTTCAGCATTGTCCTTTTATGTCAGAGGCCCAACGTCTCTGTTTGACTAAACGATGTTGATGCCAAGTGGTCATATGAGAGAAACCCACTAAGGTCCAACTCAAACACACCCCAGGTTCAATTCCTCTATGCTGTCTGTTCAGGGGATTCATGTGGCACAGCCTCTGTGGCCAACAAAAGCCCCCAAACGACGAGACGGTTAATTGCATGGGGCCAGAGGACGTGGAAGTTGAATTCTGTGTGATGGTGTTCTTATAAAGCAAGCATCTGTCACGTGTATGTATGGATTGTATAGATTTGGTCTGGCCCAAATGCAGACACGCAACAATCATCAAAAAATAGCAATAAGTTAACAGAAATATTAAAGAGCAACAGAAGGAGTAAAGAAGACTTGAAAAGCTGATGAGTTTATGAAGTTTCCTGCTCATTCAGATTCCTGTTTGGTACGATCAGGATCAAGAGAATACCTTCAGTCTCCGGTGACGTGGTGAAGCACTGTAAATAGGCTTATATTTACTATTTAAATACTAAATAGAAATTACAGAGGCTAATGCTTATTTCTTCTTTTTTAGGACCTCTCCAAGTACTTATGCGCTTTCTGTCACATTAATGCTTGTTACATTCTTTGTGATTTTGAGTGGCACCTGCCATTATTGTGTCACTACGGAGATACACATAACACACCCTGTTTGTATCATTTTTGTTTTTCCCGTCGAGCTACAGCTATGGTGAACAATAGCTGTCGTTGATGGAACAATATCATCTGCTAAAGAAGAATAACAACTTGAAATTGGAAACTTTTCCATTTTATTTGTAAAAAGTTGCAAAATCATAACAGTCGAGTCGCCCAGCCCCGAAAAGGGTGTGTTTGTGTCTCTCTCCTTTCACACTCTTTTCACACTTTTTCTCTCTTTGATTTGTGATAATATCTCCCTTTTTAAGGATTTGAATCACTACTTACGTTTTCACCAGTACCTTTTCCATTTTGACGTTAACCTTTGTCTGACCATATTCTTTTTGAAGGTGAGGCTAGTGCGCTCCAGTCCCCCTAGCCCGCAGTTCAAAGCCTCTTTCGACGCCTCCTACCAGGTGTACAAACTCTACCAGATGGCCATTCACAAGGACCCTCATGACAAACCCTCCGAGAGCCAGGTCAGAGGGTGGGGGGCATAGGTCAACCTGCTCTAGGGGTACCCAGGGAGGGAGGCAGAGGGTCGACAAGTTTGGGTACCTACAGACGCATCAAAAGAATTTCATCTTGCTCTGATCTTTCCTATGAATATGTTATCTTGGTCCTTTACTGGATGTGATAACGTATTTGAAACAAATGCAAAGCAGGTAGTAGTTTTTTCAGAATGTCTGTTTATTAGTAATTCTTTTTTAATAACTGAGTAACTGAGTAAATCATTAAGTTTGTAGTCAGCATTATTTACATTTCTTATGTTTTTTTTGAAGGTCTTCACACTGCATGAGACTGAAACTGAAAATAGTAATTGATAACTAATTTCCATTTAAAATTTGCAACATCACTCTCTGGAGGTAGAAAGACAGTTGAGGCATCAAGAGTGGAAACCTAAATGTCTGTATGAATGCAAAAAAGGAATTAACGTGTTAGTATCAAAGAGAGCGTATGTGTATAGTGAGAGTCAAAGGGAGAGGAAATGGAGGGGAAAATGTTTCCATACGCCACGGTTGAGAGCAGTGTTTCTCCAGGTGTCTGAGTTGGCCCTCGGTCGGCCAGCTTGGTCATTAGTCTCGAGCTGTTTCAGTTTTTTTTTGGGGGGGGGGGTGCAGTTCGTCAGCTGAACCCTCTCGACCTTCACACATTTCCCTTGTATGTGCACCCCATCACCCTATCCTCAGTAGTTCCCCGTGTCTGAACTGGAATCTCACTTCAAGTTAGCATTAAACGGTGGTAATGAGATTTTAATTCACTTTGTGCGTGCAGTCTGCTCAACCTTGTTTACCTTTCTGGGAGGAATCTGTTGTGGTGAAGGAGTGTGTGTATATGTCTAGCTGAGATGATCCATTCAGACGCACTTTTGGATTTGGACACTGTGTTGAATCTTGAATTACCAACCCTCTCCTTGCGATCTGTGCTAAAAGCTGGGCAGTGCACTAGCCTCATCCTCAAGTTGCCTGACATCTTATTATTTTAACACTCAGTCTCCTGGAGTCATGTTGTTGTCTGGCATTCATGTGTCCTTTTTGCGCAACAATCTGATAAAATCACTAAATCAACTCCCAAACTCAGAACAGTCCTGCTGTGTTACCAGCTTGCCTCGAGGGCTAGGAGACTGATGTGAAGCCTAAGATGCCAAAGCACTTGTATAACACTGTTTAATACCTTTTATTGTTGAATCCTGCATTGTTCATTCCTCCAAAGCACCCATTCTTTCGCTTCTTCTTCTTCTTCTTTTTTTTTTTTTTTTTTTGTTGAAAAATTCACTTCTTAACTATTCATCCTCCTTGTATTCATTCATTGTCAACCCTTATAAACCTCCTTCCACCATATTGCTCCTTCCCCTCCACACCCTGTGCTTGAAGGTGAGGCTAGTGCCGGTCAACTTTGAGGACCCTCAGTTCACAGCGTCCTATCAGCAGTCGGTGGCGCTGTACGCCAGCTACCAGATGGCCATTCATGGTGATGCCCCCAGCGAATGTAGTGAGAGTGAGGTACTGCATGATTATTATTCTGCACCTACTCTAGGACACTACTGCATATGCTTGTTCCAGCTTCTTGCTGATTTTCTCCATGTTCTGTCATTTTTGGTGAAACTGCTTTGTATTTTAGACAACAAGCTCTTTACAGGCATCACCTTGAACATTTTTCATCATTTTCTGGGATTTTGTAGACTAGATGAATAATGGAGGCTTTGTTGAAATAACTGACAGGTTTATTGATACTGAAAACAATCACTAGTTGGGGCCCAAATGAAAATGAATTTCCTTGTTAATTGTTGAAGTCACGGTCTTTGCTCATGGGGTAGACATGGGATAAACTGAGTGTGACCTTCATTGGTCCTCGATGAATTATAATTATAACAATTATAATGACTAACGTGTTTTTTTCTGGATGTCATTATTGCGTAAGCCGTAAATGTGAACTCTATTAAAGAAAGAGAGAGAAAGTTCAGTAGTTTATGCAGTGAATGAGGTGTATTGTCCAATGATGAATAGGAAACTGAAACAGTTTAAAAATGGATTTAAATCATGCAATAAACTATATTGTAAAGCATATATATATATACACGCACACCTCTGTTTCTCCTCTTTATATATAAATAAAAAGAGAAAATAAGGTCTAGTCAGGATGCAGAACTGCTGGACGTTCTCACTAACCTGAGAGGGCCTTTTGTCCCTCAGGGCTGGAAAAACAACCTCCTCCTCCACCCTCCTGCCAGCAGGTCTCGGTAAATTACTGAGTTCTCCAGCTTGTAAAAGTAAGGTAATTAATAAATAATAAAAGCTGTCAGATTGGGCAGACTCTGGCAGATTCTTTCCTACTGCCATAACACTAGCTCTGTTAAAGGGAAAGTGTGTTTGTGTGTGTTTGTGAGCACAGCTTCAGCTCGGGTTTAGAACTGTACTGGATATCTGGTGGGTTCGAGCACTAGAGGAATGCTATCTAAAAAAAAAAAAAAAAACCCAAATAAAATGATGTGTAGCTGCCTGTTGTGTTGCCAGAAAATGAAGTTCTCTTTTCATTGATGGATTTCATAGGTTAAAAACTGACTGAATGCAGTGTTGTGTAAAAGCACAGAATGAATTACGGCTGTGTTAATTACTATTTGAAGTGAGCCCATTCATTGTAATTCACCTTGACATCTCTACCTTAGGGAGGACTATAAGGAAATGAATGAACAACACTATATATTCATTTTTTTTATCTAAGGTCATAATATGTACAATTCATACATTCACACATTTTCTGTGCCACATGGAGATATTCAGTAGTATCAAACCATTTCATATCTCCATAAATAAGCTCTTCTGTCGTATCACGTTAATACCAGATCTGGAGATGCCATGTTGTCCCCTCCTTGGTTTGTCTCCTCCCCCTGCAGTCAATCTATACATGGTCATTGCTAATTGTTCCCACTCACACAAATTAGATTTTATTACATTCCGCTTCGTTTGACTCACTACTTTGACAACCGTTCCTGAGCCCTCAGTACTGAACTCTACTGATTTTATTTTCTTGCCCGTCAAGCTCCCGGTTAACTCGCCCGTGCTCTTCCCAGAAGCTCGGAGCCCCCCCATTGTCCCGTGGCATTCATAAAGGAATGGGAAACACATTGTTGATGTGGTGATGGCACATTTTGGTGCCATGCCATCATGTGCCTGCTGCTGCTACTTCGGAAGTTAGTTATTTAGTATTTGCGGAGGTATTTATTAATCCATTAAAGTATTACCTAGGGACAGAACATGGAATACCGTCAGCCTGGCTCAGAGCCAGGTGATAGGAGAGATTGTTTGTGTGTGTGTGTGTGTGTGTGTGTGTGTGCAAGTTGAATTACCCTGCAAAAATTGTACTACCATTAGACAGTATGATGTCCTAGAGGGGAATGGCTTTGTTTGTTTAAGGATGTATGCATTTCCTGTCATACCATGACTGGAAGAGAGCCAGACATTATTCCTTCCTCATCCAATCATGGTTTCCTGACAGAGTTGATGCACACAAACACACACACACATACACACTCTGTAACTCACACTTACTGGTCTTAACTGTTGTGCTGAGCCGTGACTCTGAGTTCCTGCACATGTGGCATTCATTTTGAGGAAAACAAATCCTGTTAAATCTGTATTTACTCTTCTTGATGGCCAGGACCTTAACAAAGACACATGAAAATAGAGGAAAAAAGTATATGGAAAATCTGTGAAATGGCAATAAAATTTATCAGAACTGGAATAAATGAATGGGGAAAATAGCATTTGGCTCAGATTAGTTTAAAGCCATTAGCAACATCGTTATTCACAATAAGAAATTCAATAAAATATTCTATAAGCAGCTTGTTTACCATTGTAGACCCACTCCCTTTTATGTCACAGTTCAGTGCATCAGTGTTTTTTTTTTTTTTTCCTAAACCTACTGGTCTGGAGCTCCTCTGCTGCACACACTGACATGAACAGTGATCCAGTTAGGAGAGAAAGAGACCATATGTAGGTTTTTATTGCTTTTTTATTTCAGATTTTTTATTATCCAGGGACTATGTTGGTCAAATAAGTACAGCAATTTAAGCGCACAATGATGAGAGGTATAAGTAGCAATTAGGCCTCTGCAGATGCGTGTGTTTATATGTACTGTAGGTGTTTGAGTGAAGACACAACAGCTTGTGTGTGTGTGTGTGTTTGAGACGTCTGTTTGCCCTCCTAATCGTACACAGATGAGTGTTTACTATAGGAAAGGGAGAGTTGGAGAGGAAGTGATGGACTCCATGTGTTGTGGATGAGAACGTTCCAGAAGGTACTGTGGACACGGCTCTATTTGCAGACATATGTGTTGCTGTATTAGAGTCGGAGAGCGAGAGGAAGCTGTGATCGTACTTGCGTGTTTCTTCCCCCCCTTGCTGTCTTCATGCCCGATTGACCGTACCTACACATTAGATTGTCCATCTCCTGCGGAGTCTGTGTCTGTGAATGAGTTTTGTCTATTTGTTTATGTGTCTGTGTCAGCCTGGCGGGGGCATGTGGTCTGTTGTTTGTCAGTGTCTAGTAAGGGGGGGTGGGGGGGTCATCCCTGCCAGGCTCCAGGAGAGCGGCCTCACCCAGCCAAGCACAGTGAAGCTGTGCTCCATGGTCCCGGTGAGTGCCTGGTAAAGTTGGAGGAGGAGGGACTGAGGAAGGGAGGTTCTTGGAGCTACTGAGCTACTGAAACTTATCATGACACACACAGCCAAGTATGCATTTGCATACATTATCAGGCTGCAGTGCATAAAGGTTCACACACTCACTCATCTGATCAATAAAACAGCATTTTACTTCAAGGTCAATTGGCGCTTCTCGGTTCCATACACACAGCAGCCGGTGTCGTAGCATGGCCTCTATAAATGATGTCATCTAATAACTGCAGCTGTTGTTCTGTTGGTAAACCATTTAGTTTTTTTTGTGGGTTTTAAACAAAAGTTTCATTTGTGCCCTTCAGCAGTATCGCATGTTGGGAGGCTTTGCTGTAGGTAATTTGTTGACTGGCAGTAGTCACTGCAAATTTAGGAGTGGAAAATTACAGTTTACTGGCACAGTTACACAGGTGGGGAATGTGATAAGCATTGTTTTACATGAGCAAAGATCAGTGTTGACTAAACGGATTTAGTAACTACAATCTGTACGTTGGTCATGGAAAGATTTGGACAAAATAAATACTATATATAGAATATATATGAGCACAGTTGCATGCAGTGAGCTGACATTATTTTTCTGCAGCTGGTGTGAGGTTGAATCGACGGTAAAGGCAGTGTGTTGCATCTCGTATGTGGCACTGCAGGGAGCACTGTTTGTGAGAATTTTATAGCTCACAACAACACCTTCCAGCAAGAACGTCATGCAATGTTTTTTTTTTTTTTAGTTCTGTTGTTTTTGAGGTCTGTACACTGGCTGTCTTCTTGTTTAGTCCTCCTATTTTATGAATTCACTTTTTTTTCTGACTGGAACATGACTAATATTTTGCAGATTCAGTCATTTTTATGACTAGAATCCAACTTGAGTGGGCGAGTTTGAAAGGCAGTGAGGACCGTTTGCTTCAGGCAAAGGTAAAATAGAAATGACAAATGACGTGCGTGCGTTGTTCTTTGACATTGGCTGTAGCAGACAAACCGAGAAACACACTTTTGGATGAGTTCAGGCCACTGGCAGGATTTTTTGAGTTGCACCTAAGCCAGGACTGTCCCACCGAGCGAACCGTGTCTTCTGCAGTCATCACTATTACTAGTTCTGCTTCACACAGACACACTCGTGCACAAACAGAGGATGTTGATGTGGTTGTGGGATTTCCAGTCTCTTTTAGAGCAAATTGATGGGTCTGGGTCTATACAGAGCTGCGGTATTTGCAAGATCGCTTGGATTCATCTATTTATTGATACTGTGAGAGAGAGAGTAAACCTCTTCCAAATCTCAGCAATCAAGACGGAAATGAATTCATAAGGGGCAGAGAAGCAATTAAGCCTATTGATTTTCATTAGCTTTGGTTTATCTTACATTTGTTAGGAAGTAATGCAAAGGATCGGATTAGACTAATATATTGGTTTGCCAATATACTGAGAAACACAGGCATTCGGATACAAATCTGTTAGTAGTCTGTTGATTATATGCTGTCAGTTACAACAATTAGACCACCAGCTAACCCGCCTTAAAGAATTTAATTAGCACGTTCAAATTGAGATTTGTAGTTTTCAAAATCCTGTATTTCAGACTGACTAAAACAATATTCCATGAAATTAGTGGTCTGAATCAATTTTATATAATAAACTGCCATTAAGAACCGCTTAAGTCGAACCATAGTTGGTGTCAGAGTTTGAAAGAAAACAAGAAAAAACACATTTTAACAGCAGCCATTTGTTACCGATGAGTGTCATTATGCAACCACTTATTTTATGAGCCGTTTTACAGAATTCATATCCCCTCCTTGTTTATTTAGTTCTGTCTGGAACCTCTTTGTCCCCTGTTCACGATGCTCTGGTGCTGTTGCAAACCCCTGTTCTGTTCCCACCAGACAGCAGAACTAAGTTTGAACATATCTGCAAATGAATAGCAAAGCTGGATTATAGCATTTCCCTGTGAAATATGAACTTGAAACTGTGGTGTGGTGTATGAGGGTGAGACAGACTGAGTAAACCAAAAGCTGTCAATCACTGCTCCACTGTGGCTGTGCTGGTACTGGTGCTGGTTTTGGCCCTAAGCATGGAAGCGTGCTCCGTTTATCCTCCAGTCCTGTAGGTCAGCTTGTCTGTAAACACACTGCTCTCAACCCTGGCGCTAAAAAAGAAGGAGTACAGGAAATAGTAGAGAGAATGGAAGAAAGATTTAATATTTCCATGGGCACAAAGTCCCCAAGTAATTGATATCTGATGTGTGCTTTAAAGTGCGTCCAGAGATGGGCTGTTTTGACATCGGCAATGCTGATTATTTAAGCTGTCACTGTGTCCTCCCTGGACTGTGAGCTTTAGATGATAGGCTAAATGTTTTCATTTGTGTAAATACAGTCTTCCTTTTTATGCCCCTTTGTGATGGGGGGAGGGCTGCATTTGATATGTGACACCTGACTGAGGAGAAAGCTTCGGGGTGGGTAAACTATATAGGACAGCAATGGAGATGTATATGGTTTTCATTTATGCCTTTTCAAAAGAGTCAGTGACCCAGAGAACTAACAGTTTTTCTCTCTGCTCCCCCCCCCCACCTCCCTCCACAGTTCCGGAGATTTCTCTGTGATTCACCACTAGAGGTATGTATTTCCTTTGGCCCGTTGACAGTTTAATAAAACCCCTTTTTAAAGTGTCTCTATTCATCCATATGTGCTACCTGCAATGATTTGCCCAGACCAAGATAAGGTCTTCCTGATGAAATTACTGTCATGGAGATTGTGATAATGATTTGAAAAATGTCCAGTGTTTCAGTATGGACTTCTTCATAAAATTCGCTCAAAAGGGGATAAATGTACACTAGTCCCCCCTCGTTCAGCACATACCTACCCAGGCACGATTGCTCTCTCTCTTCAAGAGTGCTCCAGCAGGATCGAGGGGGGGTTAAAGGATTCAGGAAGGGGGTTTTGTTTCATATTGGTGGGGTTTTAATTTAGCCCTGTCTAAGTGAAAGGGCTTATTGAGGGAGAAAAAACAGTTAAATGTGGTGTCCAGATTGTGTTGCGACGGAGTTGAACACAGGGCTGTCAGACCAGTCCTTTTCCTCTGGCCTTGACACAATGGGACATACCGCCGCTCCTCACTTTGTGTGGTGTGGTACAGATTACAGGCTGATTAGTGGGCATCAATTTGGCACCCAACAACAGATGTTAGCAAAAAGTAGTAATTATTTAGGCACCATGGTAAGTTTTTCTGGTGCCTGAATTAATAGAATGTTGCTAGTAATAGCAAATAGTTAGGATGTTGATGTAATAGTTAGGATGTTGATGTGATAGTTAGGATGCTGATGGCACCTGGAAGGTGATTCACGGTTAAGCTGTGCTATTCTCTGTGGTCACTGAGTAAGATGTAGATGCTGCCAGGCATCACTGAGGACTTAGCAGGCCTGGTGAGCTGCGGCCTTCAGAAACACCAGTGGACCTGTTGGGTCAGGACAATTACACCAGCAATTAGACCCAGGATGGGCACTTATAACAGCCACTTTAATAGGATTGAGGTCCAGGAGCACACACAAACTGACTGACACAGAGACACACACAAACACAGTCACTCTGTGTTGCCCTGTGGGCCCCCGCAGGTCGTCACTAATGAACATCATTAGTGTTTATAGGAAACAAGCTTTTATCACCTCGTCAAGGCTGGCGGCCAGGCACACTGAATTACACAGTTCTGCACACATACACACACGTGTGCGCACACATACTGTGGCACACTGCCTCACATATCTTCCTGCCGTCACTGTCCCTTACTCGAAGACTGGTGCAGGGGGTCTTCATTCGTTTGGCCTCCTCTCGCCCAACTTGTTTTTATTTCTTTCTCTGATCTCCCTCCCTGTCTTCTCCTGTCTCTCTCCAAATGCTCTCCATTTCAGAGTTATTATGCATGGCTTTCTGTGCTACCTCTGCGTGTTGGCCTCCATCTGTCTCCAATCAGAGTGCTATTAAAATACACACACAGACACTCACCACATGGACCTGCATACTGTGTGGTTCATCAGCTCGCATGTAAGCTTGCATTTATACAAATGTATGCAAACAGCACACTTACAAATCCAACTGCAGCTAATTGCGCAGGTTTGTCTGACTTGTTTGTTTGTTGCCGTGTTTCATTTCACTAAAATTGCAGAGTATTCATGCTTAAATTCAGAGGTAATTAACATCAGCTTTCATGGATTCCTCTTTTTTTCAATACATTTATGCACACAAACTGAAACATAAACACATCTGATAGGCACATTATTACGATGTGCAGCAGCCATGCAGGTGTCTGTCACTGCACTTGACCTTGGTGAGGTCTAAGTGGCATGTGCTGGAGAAACTCTAGGTTTTACAGGCTGGGTGGGGTTCGTGCACTCATTCTGTTTCAATTTATTTTTCTTTACAGCTTCCTAATGTGTCTAACCAAAGGGCAAACAATCAGTAACAGGCGTGTTTTCCAATTAGTCACTGAGTTTTTTATTGTCACACCTTGAAACCTTCTCTCTGTTGGTCCTTCTGTAATTTGATGTCTCTCTTTTTCTCCCTGAGAGGAAAAGATTGAGAATTTTATTTTATGTAACGAAGAGAAAAGAAACGGAGATACACATCAGCAGGGAACATACCGTAGTAGTGAACGCACGAGCCAAAAACAGAGAAGTCTACTGGCTGTAACAGCTCTGTAAATTAGTTAAGTAGTCAAGTAAATTTCACTTTGTCCTTTACAGCTTGGGAGAAATTAGTATTTTTGTAATGATGGGTTCTAATGGCGGGTGAGCTATGCTACACCTGCAGCCTGCTGGCAGGGCTTTGTTTGCTTGTGAATGAAAGACTGAGAGAGAGAGTTTAAAATGTGTTTGTTCAACATCTGTTGTTGGTCAGTGCTAGAATCAAGACCACATCATTGCTACAGGAGGTCAACTCAGCACCTAATGCGCAGAGATGAGGTCAGACAGAAATCACAAGTCATAACTTGGTAAACACAAACCCTTTTTGATTTGATTTCCACTCAAAAGCAATCAATAGCAACCCAGCAATCAATCGACTGAATGCACTATTTATCCACAACAACAGTAATACACGTGTCACAATTGAAATAAGAAAAGAATACGTTTTGATATTTCTTCAAAATAACTTGGTCTTATTGACCACATAATAATGGCTGATACATAAATGCATAATAAATAAAATGCAAGAAAACAAAGAAAAGTACAAATATGATAAATAAAAACACATGACGTGAAAATAAGTATGGGGAAGAAATTTGGGGGGGGCAAGAAGTTGTAAATGAAACCATGCTCATCCCAGATATATTGTGTAATTCACTGATTGTTGTGCGGAAAGCTATTTCCAAAATGTTCTCTTCAGCTAATATCTGTCACATCTAAAGTCTCTAAGCACATGCCAAGCATTTGTCCATGCTCTTCTTGGAAAAGAGTGTTCCCAAACAACTGCTTTGATCAGAAGCCTTTTGAGGCCTTTTTTGCCTTTGGAGTTTCATGTCATTGAATGTCAAAGTTAAAACATAGACAACAGGGCATCAGTGCACTGCAGAATGTGATGAGCACCTGTACATCTAACGTGTAAGTATGTAGCAAACTCTTATTGGCCACGAACTGGTCTACTGACTTGTTAGTGATGTCCCTTTAAAATGTTTGCAAAAGATATTGCAGGAAAAATAACATCATCAGCAATGAAGGACATTTTCATTTCACACATGAGATAAATAAATCCAAACTGGAATTAATTTGTTAGGCTTGCGGTTTATTGTTAGATGTTATGAGCATTATGACATCATGTCATCAATATTGTGCCCTTTGTACTAAGTTCTAATGAAGTTCTGTTTTCATTATACAATAACAAACAGTTTAAGTTAGTATACAATAGTGATCTCAAAGAAGGTATTTCATTATGGATACAACTGATATCTGAGCTGTTTATATATATATATATATATTGTATATTGTCATATACTAGGTTCCCATTTCTGACAGCTTTAAGAAACGAGTTCTGGTTCGGTCAAAGTCTACCCAACTCTCTGTAAGCAGGTTGAAACAAGCGTGCAGTGCACCAGCACCACCAGCACCGCCTCCCTGCTTTGTCAAGATAAGCTCACCGCTCACATGGCCCTGTGTTTAGACCATATGAGAGCGATTTGGGGCTGCAGGGGAAGCTCTGAGGTGGTTTGAAGTGTTCCAGAGAATGTTTAGATTGTTGTCACAGTGGCAAGGACACAACCATTTAGCTGTCGTCTGAGGTGACGCGCAGGTCACTCAGACAAGATCAGCCTTGAACAACTTATGAACTCATAAACAAACACACAAACTCAGACGGCGATTATTTCTATTGCGCTGGCGTTCACAACCATTTAATTGTTCTCAATCGTGTATGCTTGGGGTGAGGTAAGAAAAATCTCCCTTACACGCTCTTACACACACACCTTGCGCTCTTTCCTTTTACTTACAACTTTTAAATGACACAGAGGGGCCTCTGACAAAGCCTCTAGTGTTTTGGGGGGAACTAGTGCCAAGAAATAACTGGCTGCCTACTTACAAAGACAGACAGTTCCCCCAACCTCAGACACACAACACACACACAGAGTGCAGTGATTGCTCCAGATGTTGTGCCCATCAGCCTTCAACACCCTCAGGTCCAAAATACCTGTAATTTTTTTTTTTTTATTCTCCTTTTTGCCTGCCTGGCAGTCAGTCAGTCACATCTAATGTTTAGTAAACCCACATCATCTCTATCTCATATCATATGTCCTCTGATGTGGAGCAGCGTGTAGACAATTTAATCATCCCTTCCCACTCAACTGCCCACACACACACAAAAAAAGATAAATGGACTGTGGTATATACCTTGTGTCAGACAGCTAATCAGACCTAAGTGTTCAAGTGCCTGAGCAATATACAATTTTATTTTTACTAGCAGCTCTACTGAAGAAAACCTTACATGGTGCTAAGGTGGAATGTGGTGCCCCGTAGGTGATGTCCAGCCCTCTGGGGTCACAGAGCTGCAGGGAGTGTGTGTGGATGTGTACGTACCTTGTTTCTGTTTGGTCAGGTTTAATTTGGTCCGAGTGTTGGCCCAGTGGCGCGATGGATTAGCCAGCTAGCTCTCTCAGTGTTGTGATAACTAGCAGCGTCTGCGCTACCTAACTGGGTCCAGATGAATGTTGGTGAAGGAGAAGGATCCTGTTACTCGTGCACTGAAGAAAGACACACACACACATACACACAAACCAATACCCTGGCTTAATATGACTTTTAACCTTAACCCCAAGCCTACAGTCTTAAGCCTCTGTGAGAAAAGCAGTCAAGTGACTTGATTGAAAAACTCAGCATGCGGATCCCTATGAGAAACCCAATGTATGTCAAAGACTTAACTGTTTCATTAATGGGGTAGTCTCAAGCACGCGGGTGTGCACCTACACCCACATTCTTCCATGCCACATTGACAGAGCAGACGCAGACATATAGGAGAAAGCTTGGCAACACTCCACCACCGCCTGGTGAAATGGATTTCGCTCATGCAGGGCCTTTTATTAAAAAGTCCTCTCCTGGAGTGTTTCTGTGGCCAGCCCTCCCCCACCCCCAACCCCACCCTGCTCCTGCTCTCGCTCCACATTTGGGAGCCATTAGCGAGCTGAACTTGAGGCTACTGTACACCCCCACACATAATGCGTGAGGCCTGGCAGGGAAAATACTGGGTTATAATACACCATCATACAGGTGTGCGTGTGTGTAAGACAGAGAAAGAAGATCTGTGCAAGAAAGTAAAACCAAACCTATTAAATGCCACATTTTCATTCCACCGTGATTTATACATTTTACATTCAAGCTATATTGTACACGGGAGTATTACTATTGTTTTGACCAGTGACCACCTTCTCTTATGGTTTTCATCTCTTTCCCTCTCTCCAGGCAGAATATTCTCCAGATGGGCCCGAGATGGGCTATGGCTCCTTCCACCAGCAATACTGGCTGGACGGGCGCATCGTGGCAGTGGGGGTGATCGATATCCTGCCTACCAGTGTGTCCTCCGTGTACCTGTACTACCACCCAGACTTTGCCTCACTTTCTCTGGGCTCCTACTCTGCTCTCAGGTTGGTTGCCAGGACTCGGACCAGCCACGTCATGCTTTTTATGTTGTCATGAACACATGAGATGATGGTGGAGATGATTGGTTGCCCCCTTGGCATATCAGGGATGTGTTGGTGCTCATGTTTTGTAGAATCAGGACTATAGTTTTGTTGCTTCCTGTAACCAAGAGGCTGCAGCAATTTGCTCTGAGAGCTATAAAACATGACTTACATTACATCAGATATCCTTTAAAATGTAACCCAAAGGTACACAGTGCAAACTGTGATTTGGAGGACAGTAAAGCTTTAGCAATATCCAGATTATTTACAGTCAACATGTCTTAAAATGAATAGGATAATGATTTGTCCAATTCAACATGTAGATGGCCATTCCCTTTTGTTCCTCTCCCCTTTTCATTTCCTCACATTTGCCCTCCTCTTAACTCGCTCTCTCTCTATAACTCTTGATGTTTTTGCCTCCTCCCAAATTCTATCTTTCCTTAGAACTATATCATACAAGAGCCATAATACTGTAGATTTAGAAAAATACCTCTTTCTTCGCACTTGATTGGTTGAGGCAGCGCTCCGTTTGTGGTTCAGCTGACGACAGTTCTTTCTGCCAAGATGAAATAAGAGAACACACACATACACTACAGGCGCACATATCAGCCGTTTCCTGTAAAACTGTAACCCAATAATGTGAGAAAGGCTTTTTAAAATATTTCTGCGCAGATGTGGGAGACTGGGTGATCTCTGCTTCAAAGCTGGTGTGTACAGGTGTTGGTATGTGAGTTGCGAGTGTTCATTCATGTGTGTATGTGTAATCACATACTAAGTCAGCCCAGCAGTTAGGACAGACAGGCTCTGCTCATATATAGGGAACACCCTGGTCATCATAAGCACACAGTACTCCATCACTTATTATTTTAAGAGTCTGAGTCCAAGAGTAACACAGAGTGCTCGGTGTGTGGAGGAGGCCTTGGAAAAGGGAGCCAGCGGGACTAAAATCCTCCCGCTTGTTTACAGACACCAGAGCCCAGGCCTTTGATCAGGTGTGGACACTCCCTAGTCTGCTTGGCCGGGCTGACTCTGTCCAAGACTTACTGTACAGAATGCATGAACACACACACACACACACACACACACTTAAAAACTTGTGCAAACAGTCATTACATTAGATGGTGTTTCTTCTTCACAGCAAGCCCAACTGAGCTGTTCAACCATTACAAGTGCGCCGCTTTAAAAAAACAGTATTTGAAAAATCTTGGAGAAACCACATATAAAGTATGTAGCAGAACTGCACTTTTTCATAGCAACAAAATGTCACTGAAAAGTTATGGAAAAACAAGGAAGTGCTTCATTGGGAACTGTAATTTATCATCATCTGGAAAAAAACTGGTGTTGATTTTGGATTGTGTTACAGTTGCGGTTAAATGTGTATGTTAAGTATTACAAAAGTACAAAAACAAATACAGCACCGTGTGTATTTTGGGCCGTTTTAGTATACGTGTGATTCAGCAGTAGAAACAGGAGAGGGGGATGTTGAGGAATTTCTTGCAAGAGTGAGGCTCCTTTTGCCACAGGCTTGGAGGACAGGAGGAGGAGGAGAAGGAGGAGGAGAAGAAAGGCACATAATAAGGTGCCTGAGGCACAGTGTGTAGGAAACACAGCTGGTGTCCCAAGTGGGATCACTTTCTTATGGGGATGTCCTGATTATGTTGTGTTGCCACTGATCCTGATCCTGATCCTGATCCTGACCCAAGTCCCTAAATATCCAATCCATTACTATTTAATAGGCTACATCAAAACAAGTAAAACTCAGATTTTGGATTTGCTTTTAAAATATATATATAATGATGTTTTTCAGAATATTTTGTATAGTCTTGTGTGTAATGTTGAAGGAAAAGCTGTTGAAGTTCAAATGTTTAATGTTTCAAACAACAGGCCAACCCAAAGACACTCCACACACATGGCTTTCTTGGTGCCGTATGCTCTCGTACCATTGAATGACACGACAGGCGGCTGTTTGTTTATTTTGCGTGCTGTTCTTTTCACTTGCCTTTAACTCCCTCACAACTCTGTATGGTTCCAGTTTTTGAGGGATCCTGGTGGGGAATTTTTGACAGCTGCTTTGAGATTGGAAATGTATCAGGCTTCACATAATCAACATTGATCCATAAAAAAAAGGCCTGGTTTGGCCCAGTTCCTAAATCTGAATACTGGCCAGTGGGATCCCTTATTTCTTAAATTTTTTTCATACAGTACATGCATGCACTGTGTTATTTCAGGTTAATTATTTCAGTTAAATAAGCTCCTGTTTGCTTCCCATCACAGTTAGCTCCCTCTGCATTTTGTATATGGCTAATGAGTGCTACTCTTATAGTGTTTGGTAATGAAATGTTTCCTCATGCATGCAAGGCTGCAGTAAGCACCTTGTGGTATGCACTATTATGGACCCTTTGTGTCTGGTGTGTGTGTGTGTGTGTGCGCGTGTTTGTGTGTATGCACATCAGTATGAGGGAAGCTGTGCGGAGCAGAGGGCTTGATAATTGGCTTGTGCTGGAGTGTCAGATGGCTGAAGAGGGGATAATGGCGGACTCAAGCTGCTGCCATGGGGGTGGAGGTGGGGGTGTGAAGGCCTCAAGTGAACGGGGGGCGCAGGGCTTTTTTGTGAATGGGCCCCTCGCCTCTCTTGACCCCCCTCCCCCAATTCAGGCCTGCCGGGTGCTTTTGTGGAGAGGGGATGGGAACCCAGGAACCTGGCAGCAAGCGGGTGACCTTCTAACACCTCGCTCTCGCTGCCTCTCTTCTCCCTCCCTTTCTCTTTCTTGACCCTCCTCTTTTATATTCTCCTCCTGCTCTCCCTCTCTCCCTGTCTCTCCCCCTCCCCAACTTGGCCTGCTTTGTCCCGTGTCTTATTTTTCAGTGCATCTATTTTATTTTAAGGCCTCTTTCTCTCTCTCTTAAGTATTGTAAGAAAGGGAATTCTCCCCCTTCATTTAAGCGAGTGAAACACAGAGGGTGGAAGGAAGAGTGAAACAAAAAGGGAGAAGAAAGAGGAGCTGGAATTTAGTTATGGAATAGTGAAGGAAACAGCAGAGGGAACAGGGAAAATAGGCTTTTAGAAAAAGGACGCAATTAAGGAAGAAACTATTGGGTAAAGATAAAGCAGGCAAGACATTTACTGTATTTGAAGAAGCTCTATAAATCTCCCATGCACTAAATCTTTATTTTACACGCTCTGTTCTCACCACCTTCTTTTCTGCTCGAGGGCTCAATACAGATAGAGAGAAGACAGTTGTTTTTGTGTAATGAAATGAGACCAAGAAAAGCTGCCTTTTTGAGTGTGGGTGTTTACTTCCTCAGCTTAGGCACTGCTCCAGTCAGACCTGCTAGTGTGAATTTTATTTCTTAATGCACTCATTTATAAGGTTGTGATATACTGTCCTGTAAAAAACAAAGTTTCCTTCTATTGGTGGACATCAGGTACTCTGAAGTGTAATATCAATGAACATATTGTAAATTTTACTTTACTGCTTTACTTTTGTGGCTAATTGTTTTCAGTGATGGAAACCACCTCCAAACTGTTGATCAGCTCTGGTGTGTCATGTGTTTGGCTGTCCCTTCAGTCTACAAAGTCTGTGTAGTCATGCACACACATGCAGTCACACATTTTTTGTTAAAAGACAATGCAAATTACCCAGCATCAATTGTCATAATCGTGCACTCGAAAGAATATTTCCCATGCCACTGTGTCAGTTGCAAACATGATCATTTACCATCTGAAATTTCAAACGTGGATCAACTGAAAGAGAGAAAGTAGTGCTGTGGTGAGCCATAATCGTAAGAAGCAATAACACCAAAGTGCATGCATATGTGCTGTTTCTGAAAGCCTTTTCTTTACAGTACCTCTCTGAAAAGCTGTGTCTGTGTGTTTCCTGCTGCAGGGAGATCGCTTTCACCAAGCAGCTGCAGAAACAGTCCCCCAAGCTGTCATACTACTACCTGGGCTTTTACATTCACTCCTGTCCCAAGATGCGGTATAAGGTATGCATCGTCTCACAACGACACAATTCTCATGCTTTTCACCAACAGCATCTCCACATGAATAACTCAAATGACTCGAATGCTTCATACATGTGTTACACGTGTATTCCCGACACTGTAAATGCAGTATCACATAGACCATGCAAACCTTTGATGTAATACATTGCTTTGCCTATACATCATCTGTCTTGTCCCTTGACTAACCTGATTAAAACACTGCTAAATTTGTGTTCCTCTTCTCTTTCTTAAACTTTTAATTTCGAGTGTGAGTGTGCAAGTGTGAATTTTTGCCCTGCGCCCTGAAGCCCTGAGCCTGTTTCACATGAGCCATGTTTGGTATTTTAATGTTTCTCACTGAGCCTCATTTCCACAACCTCTCTCCGTGCATGAGAGATGGTCGAGTTGTCTGTCCTGTACCGTACCGTGTGGAGGTCAGCTGCTTTATGAGCATATCAGGATGAAGTGGCAGTGTCAGTTTCAAGAAATGCGTTGATCCCTCTCCTACAGTACATATACATCTCTTCCCTGAACTGGTCCTTGCCTCTCAGGCCTGTAACCAAAGTGGTTTGTTCATCTGATTACTTTTGCATAATGTAGGTTTCTGTCTTCCTGAGAGGTGTTTAATGTCCCATCTGCCTAGTTATAAAGGAAAAGGAAGACCAGCCCCCGTTGTTTTCCTCTTCTTCTACTTTTGTTATTATAGGTGCAAAGGCCTCGACAGGCGCCTACCTGTGGGTTTCTCTCTTATTTCCACATGAATGCTGGCATCTGCTTTTCTTTTTCATGTATAACAGTTTGGAATTTTGCTGATTTATGCACAGTGTGTCAGAGAGGATAAAAACAATGAAAAATGCATTTGATGGAGAAAATACCAGGACATACATAGACAGTGAGTGTGAAAGAAAAAAGGGATAGAGGAGAGGTTCAGACAAGGAAGATAGCATGAGGCTGCGGAAGACACTCAAGGTTGGGAGGAAGGTCACACTGGTGACAGTAACTGTAACTCAGCAGCAAGAGGTGTGTGGCACACATGCACAGATATATATGCATATTTTTTTGCACAAGTGCAGTTGATATGTTGTGGAAATAAATGCATAATGTATTTGCGCGCACATGCACATAGGAGTCACTACGAACAAACATGTTCACACTCACACCAAACAAAACTTAAAGATCTATAGCTTCAGGACGATGGTGAAAGAAAGCAGCCTTTCCAAGTCCATTAGTTCAGCCAAGATTTACTATTCATCCCTCCTTTCTCTCATTCACCTACTAATTCTTCTGTTTTTCCGTCATTTCATTCAGATGTTCCCAGAGCTCGTTCTTGTCCATGGGAGACTGATGTCTTGTTGGGGATTATGGCAAAGTGCCACATCTTTTTATCCATTTACATCTTGTTTTGTGGTTTGCATAGCGCTTTGCCCATTTTCTCACTTTGGGAGGCTGTGTATGGAATGCATGTGAGTGTGTTTGCTCTGTTTATGTGTCTGTGTGTTGAATCCTGATCACGCTGTTTGTCTGAGAGTGCTGTTACCACAGCACCAAACCCCCCCTGCAATGGTATTTACTCCCCCAACCCCCATATCTGCTCTTGTGTGTTTGCCATCGTAGTGTCTTGTTCACAACCTCCCCACTTCTTCCTATTTTACCCTCGGGGAGGAACACAGAACAAGGGTGAGAAGGTTGCCCAGTTCCCACCTTTAGGCTCTCACACTCCCACAGAAGCACACCCGCGCTCAAACACACTCTCAGCACATGCACAGTGTCTCCCTCCATTGTCTGATTTGCATATGAGCCCAAGTAGTTCATTAATGCACAGACATACTGTGGAATTGTTCAGGTCTCTCAGATGGGGAGCTCCTAAACTCTGCTGTTAATGTGCTGGATGTTAACTGGTTTTTGGATCTCAGTCCTGCTGCTTGCCTCTTTAGGGACCAAAACACCAGCACTTGAACCCTGCTGGACACCACTCAAACCCCTTGAACACCACTCCCTCTCTCCATTTTACCCACCTACCCCCTCCTTTCCCCTTGCCACTTCTTCAGGGAACTGTGTACCCATCACTCTCTGAGACTACGTTCACATTAATGTTGATGCATTTAAAAACACATTTCTGCCCCTCCATGTGGGCCCTCTGTGCACGCTAAGATACATATAGATAGATGCTCTTTACACCCAAACTCTGAGCTCTTTGTAAGCGTTTGAAAACTATGACCATAAAAGCACTTAGATAATGTAAAGCAAATATGAAGAGGGCTGATGTATGATTGCCCGTTTGTAAACCCTTCAAAATCACAGCTGACATACAGTTTGTCACTCAACTTGACAAAATCAGTGCAGGACAAACCCCCAGTTACCTTCAACTCCACATTATTGTTGTTTTGTGCTCTGTATGGTCTTCTGTAGCTTTTGACCCTCGACCAAATCAGTATGTTTTACAATGAGTTCCCTCAATATCATTAATGCCTCTATTATTTTCTGCCATTATACAAAATATGACATTTAGAATTTATTCAGTTGTAATTTGGACGACACGGTTCTAGAGAAAATGCTAAAAAAAAACAAAAAAAAACACAATGTGTAAAAAGTAAACTTTCATCTTGAAAACTGATTCTAAGTAATTATTAGATGCAATTAATGTGGTTGACATCACCTGAATTTCAGTGGACTCAACATGCTGAGACGAATACTAAAAACAATGTGAGACGAGTTTCCTCTCTGTGGAATTTCACACGATTGTTCATACAGTGCTCTCATTCCCTGAGGAGCAATAGAGGTGCAATTATTAATGTAACTGACACCAGCAGCGTTGTGAAAGGCTTTTTATGGTGTTATACTGTTCATAGAGTCTTTAAAAGTAGTATCGAGGTAACTTTTTCTAAAGTCTCTACCTGAGCTGCTCTTTTACCTGTCCTGTCCCCTCATGTCCTCCTGCAGCATCTGTGTTCAGGATTTGGCTGTAGCTAAGGGTGGACTCACTCTTGTGTTTCATTTTGAAGTATTCCTGATTTCTGACTTGGGAGGAAAATCCTTGCTGCCAGGTCACAGAAGACTTGGAGTCCAGCCAGGAACAGGGGGCTGCCTGGCCAGTGTCAGGCCCTCTCTTTTGTTCTCAAAGCTGGGACGGAGCGTCCCACCGAGCCTTGCTGGTTTGGCTGGTTGGTTCAGGACTAGACGTGACATCCTGCCCCTGGCTCCTGTCCCTGGTCCTTTGGCCCTCCCTGGCTCTCTGATGTTGAGCTGTAGGGAGCAGAAGGTGAAGCTGTTGGAGGCTAAATGAGACCAAAGGTCTTGGCCCTTCTGCCACTTTTCTTCTTTTCACATTGCCTCTCATGTCTAGCTAAAAATCATCTGAATTAACAGCTCTCGTGACTCGAGACAGAGCAGCTGGCCCTTAGATTCTCTGGCTCGTTGATATTAGCCTGGAATGTCATACAGCATATTTGTAGATTGTTTGGATGATCTGTGGTCAAATGTGAACAACACTGAAAGTGTCCTGCAGAGTATGCCCTGGTGAGAGAGCCCTCACACATTTCTTGGGGCTTCTGTAGGAAAAAAAAAAGCCTGTCACTACACGCCAGTCAAATTCTGGCACCATCAAGACATTTTGCGATAGGCCCGTATCTAGAAGCAGCCATAGTCCCTGAGGTTGAGTTCAACTCTTGACATGATTTGCATTAACATGTTTGGCTGCGTTACCCTGCACTTGCACTCGCGCGTTTTTTTCTCATCTGTTTTACTCCTCCAGTAACCCCACCATCCAGCTTCAGCTTTCATCCTAGCTTTCATTTGATAAATTTCCACTTTTTGTTTTGGAAAGAACAAAGAGTAAAAAAGCCATGCCATGCTGTAGTGATTTTCCATTTCTGTGCAGAAGTGTGTGTATGCATGAGCACTCGTCTGTGTCGCTTATTTTTAAGTACTGAATAAGCAGACTTTGATGATAACAAACGAGGCGGTCATCCACTTGGCTTTACCAATCTGCACTACCTGGTTTTAACAGATCAAGCACTTTTCAAGTGTAGCATACGCGCCCATACCCACACACACACACGTACAGAACACACAGACAGAGTACCCGGTTGTACCCAGTTGGTGAGGGAGTGAGAGAGTTACATGAAGTGGCTCTTACTCTTGTTATTATTGTTCACTGTGAAAGAATGTCTCGTTCTGAGCCCAGGAAACCATTACATTTTCCACAGAGAAGAAGAAAGACGGAGCAAGCAAAATGAGTGAAAGGTGGAGGAAGAGGACAGATGGAGTGAAAAAAGGAGTGACAAAATGTGTGCCAAATGAGAAAAGGAGGCAAGATGAAAAGGATTATTCGTTTCCAGGCGGTACTTCACTGACTTTTTAAGAGCCCTTTCGCGGCAGCTGCACCTCCGTTCCCTTTCAGCCCAACTCCTCCTCGCCCACAAACAACAAACACTGTCAGAGAGCCGGTCAGTTCTCTAGCAACAGCCAGCAGTTTTCCACATGGCCAAAGCTTTTGAATTCAGTGGACCTGAAATGAATCCATCCAGGTGTCAGCCACTGTTTGGAAGGAGTATGTTAGGTCTGATGAAAGAATCTGATGTTGGTTTCAGTCAGTTGCTGCTATGCTAATGTCTGCCTCAATCAGTGTGTGCCTGCAGGCTTCTCTGTCACCTGCTGCATGAGCTTAGTTCATCATCAATTAGATGTGACAAAGTGCCTCCCAGCTCCGGCATGTACAACAGACATCATTTTCTCAGGATACAAATGCATACCTGCACACTGTTTTTAAAGTTGAGCAGTGATCAATACTTTGTTCAATCAAACCAACCCTGTGAGCTGGACCAAATATAAAAACAACACTCCTCTTTCTGATTCATTGCATTACCATTAAAAAAAGCAGTGATGTAATATAATGAATCTCTCCCTCAAACAACCCATCTCCTCTCCAGGTACGCAGTTGCAGGTTACGACATGCTGAAAGGCTCCGGGCCACAGCTATCAGGACTCTGCATGCATGCTATTTTCACTCAAGGGGCCCATTCAGACAGTATGTTATGTGTATGTGTGTGACCTCACATTCTGTGTGTCACTTGTTGTACATCTGGGCAGATTAAGAGTGACAGTGAGTGAGTTTGAGGCATCTAGAGGTGGGTGTTTTCCCAGAGGGGCCCCTATCCCTGTGTACCATGCTATACCGTGCTTCAATGCACTGCTTTTTTTTTTTTTTTACATGTTGGCTTTGTTAATGATGGCATTCATTTCTTGTGTATTGTTTATGACATAAGCTTTATAACCCTTAGATGGATTTTGCCATGTTGTATTTAAAGATTTTACATTGAACAGGGGCGTTAATGTGGATCTTTGGGTTTTTTTTTTTTTTGCTTCACAGGCCGTACAGGTCCAGGCACAGTACAGCTACCCCTTTTTTCCTCTTTCTGTCCCTCTTTTTGTTTCTGTTCTTCTTTCAGCAACTGTTTTAAGAAACCAGCCACCATGCTGGCGGGATGAAAGATTGATAGAGAGAGAGAAGGGAAGACTGAACAAACTTTGAGCTGATTTCATTCAGAGATAAAACATGGCGTCACATTTTGTTCATTTAGTCTAATGTTATTCCTGGGCTATGTATTTTCGCAGTGGTGAGGATCCTGTTGCTCCAATTGTCATATCTGCATGCTAAGATGCACAAAGCATGACAGCTCAAATAGAGGTGGTATAAAGTTACTGTGGTGAGTGCAGTGTTCCATGTTGAAACTGACGTCCTTTCTTAAGTGTTTACTCTTAATAGCGTTATTTCTTTAGCCCTCTTTTTCTTTTTGCTCCGTCTGAGATGAAACAATATTCAGTTGGTTTTTAGAAGGTATTTTTCTGTTCTGCCAGTAGACTTACCTTCCAGCAGTCCTCATGTTACAGAACGTGTGCCCATCATAATAAGATCAAACCCAACCAGGACTACTTTCACCCCCTCTGTAAAAATTTAAAAGCTAAAGCATACGCCCTCTGCCTTCCAGCTCTCTCCCCTCCCCCTGTCTTAAATTGGAGCGTTTCTGACAAAAACGGTTTTGTTTGATTTAGCTCGACAGGAGACCACCAACAGTGCACCTCTTAGCAGAAACATTTGTTTAAAGTTTTTGATAATTTCTCCTCTCTTTTATGCCTCATCATCTTTTTTTTCTTTTAGTTCCTTGTGTCCTGCCACGGTTGTGTTTTTAACAAATCATTAACAGGCTTCAGCACTGTCTGGGGGCAGCCACTGCTTGGCACCCCCTAGGAGGAGCGCTGACAGGGTGAGGGTCTGAGGGAGCAGAGTTCAAGGGGTCAGGTCAGACGATTCAGTCTTACTGTGTTTGGAGGGATGGAGTTATGGGGGGGGCAAGGGGAAGGTGTGAAGGTCACAAGGTTGAAAATGAGAGTTTGGATTTGGTGTCATGCTGAGCAGATCCAGAGCCCTCTAGCTGCCAGCCTGAGGTGTTTGCCTTGCCATTAACTTCATCACTATTTATTTTCAAACCTGCTGCAGCTGCGCCACTTTGTCTGAAACGCCTGGTTTCTTTTTGGCAAGGGAGTGCATTTTAGATCTTTGATAAGCACTACTGGACAAAATGAGCTTGCCTCATAAATGCTTTTATTCAGACTGTGGGTGGAGGGCCGCGGGTTTGGTCTTGCAGTTAGAAGTCTGAGGTGGGGTTTTAAGACCAAGCTTAGGGACTGCGGCTCTGACTGCAAGTCAGTAAGCTGTGGTCTGTGTCAGACAGGCGTAACAGCTCGCCTGCCCATAAAGACCAGAGGAGATAAAGAGATAAAAGTACCCAGTCTCTGAGCTGATGCCCATAAAAGCGCTGCCATTGGTTCTCAGGGCTCCGTCGAAATGCGATCCTGTAAAAATATTTTCTCCTCATTAACCTGTCATCCGCGGAGCCGTGACGCATAGCCAGGCGAGGCAGTGCTGGGCCAGAGTGGGGTGGGTGGAGGGGATCGTGGGGGTGGTGTAGAGGCCCAAGGGGGAGACTTGCCAGCCTGGATGCTTTATTTGAAGGTCGTCCTGTGGTAATGGGTTGAGTAGGGTGAAAAGGCCTTGGTGGGCCCCGAGTGTTTAAACAGCAGCAGTTTGTGTAAATCTCCCCAAACAGAGACCCCAGACATGTTCAGGACACACACACACACACACACCTATATCTACATATAGTCACAGACTGAAGTGAAAGTGTGTCTGTGTGGGCCACAGCTTGTTTGGACATGTCTTTCACTGGTGCTGTCCCTCTGTCCATTCTGCTTGATTTTTGGTGTTATTTGTCCAGCTGAATGTGTGTTTGTGTGAGCCGCGCTGTTTACGTGTGTCCATCAGCAGCTAGAGGCCCCTCAGCCATGCCCAGTTCTCTGGGCAGAATGTATGTGTTTCAGCAGTCTTAGGATGATAGAGGGGGTGTATTGTGAGAGCTGTGTGTTTGAGAGAGAGTACGGATGTAGGGATCGGGACCTGTGTTTATTAGTTTTTGCCTAAGACTGGCTGAATGTGACCCTGGGTCAGAGTGCTGGCCCAGGCCAGCCTAGGTTAGGTCTGCTCGGCTCTGGGTCACATTAGGCCTCTTTGTATACCCTCAGACAGAGTTTAGACTTGTCCTGGGTGACAGCCAGCTGAATAACATACTGCGAAGAGACCACAAATGTGACATGGTGACCGTATTTGTCAGTTTGGGTCAAATGTCCATGTTCTGCTGAGAGTCCTCGACAAATCCTGAATATTCCATTGGCTATTGTGTTCATGCTCAGCCACCTATATTATAGAACAGGCTGCTTTTTGTATTGCATGTTATTTTTGGATAATGTATCTTTTGCCAGAGACAAACAGAGTAAGGTTTAACATTAGTGACCTCATTTATCCTGTGACTGGCCTTACATCACACTCGTGGAGCCACTCTGTCTCATGCTGAAGTAGGTGTTCAATGGACAAGCAGATTACTGTATAGCTTAATGCTTTTCCTGTAGATTTGAGGTGTACTGATACTGTTAACAAGAAAAGGCTTATTCAGACGGCATTCAGACATTCTGCACAGTGCCTGACTTGTGCACACACACACAAAGGGACACCTCAGCTAGGGGCAGTGTGGGTGAAAACTCAACTGGAGATATGAGTAGGAAATCAGCAGCAGATGTGGTGTTAAGTAATGCAGATGGAGGCAGGGAAACCCTTTTTCTAGGACACCAAGTCCACCTCCTGTATTCTGGTCTTACCTCCACCGTGCCTGAAAGAGGATCATTTTGAGGATCAACAAAAACAGCATAAGAACAAATTGTAAGAAAAGTGATCATTCTGCTGGCCTTAGCTCCTCATACATGATCTATTTTCACAGTTTATTGATGAATTATTTGGTCTTTGTGATGCCAGAATATGCTGAAAAATGCTCAACAAAATTTCTTCAATTCCAAGTAGATGTCTTCAAATCACTTTCTTTGTCTGAGCAGTGATCCAAAACCCAAAGAAGTTTGATTTACAGTAATAGAAAAAACACAAAAGCAGCAAATCCTCACATGTAAGAAGCTAAAATCAAGATACTTTTGGCTGATGGTGTCTCGGTTGATGAAAGCTGCCTCAACTCTACACATATCAAGCTCATAGTCAGGCAAGGAGGAAAGGAGAAAAGAAGCAGAAGGCAAAGAGGTGTAGATTTTCACGAGGATTCCTTGGCTGCAGTGTAGCGCTCGATTTATGTGTCTGATTAATTGCTTTACACATAAATCATAGGTATGGGCCTGGGGCATCACTCCCTCCTGAAGTGTGTGAGAAAACAAGACAGAAATGGGTGGAAAGGGTGCACAATGAAGGAGAGGAATAAGGTGACAGTTGTGTGTTTGAGTCGTTGAGTTGGTAATAAAGTTCAGTCTGACAGCAGGGCCTCTGCTATCTGTATGTATGTGTGTGTGTGTGTGTGTGTGTGTGTGAAGTCTGTGTGGCCTGAAGAGAATGAGCGGTGCCGTGTCACAGAGGCTCAGAGTGATAATACCTCTGCAAAGTATTGTGTAGCTGCATGTCAAGCCCCGTGGAGATATGGGTTTATTTACCTCTGATGATTGAGGTTGTGTAATTGTTTACACAGGAGCGGCTTGTTATTCAAATGAGGTTGACAAATTTTCGGCTCTGTCTTGTTTAGGTTCAGTTAATTAGGAAACCTGCGCTGTAGAAGATTGCTTTCCTATAAACAGTGACCTCTGCTCATTAATTAACAAATGCAAAGCAAAAACGGTAGACTTAAATGACTTGAAGGCATTCTCTATACATGTAGAGTTTTTATTTTGTTAAGTTTCCCCCCCTTTTATGTGGCTACTCTTTATTTCATCTCTGATGTGTCTGTTTTTTCTCTCTCTTCCATCTCATCCTCTGTCTATTTCACTCTTCCCCATTTTCTGCCTCTCTCCAAGCCCTCTCTCTTCATCACCAGCTTTCCAACATCCTCTCTCAGTTCTTGGCCCCTCCGTCCTGGCACTCAGATTGCTCCTATCACTTCCATCAGCTTGCCTCAGTCCGTGTCTTGGTGACGTTAAATACCATCCCTCCACTTATCGGCACCTAATTTTCTCTCGTCCCTCCCCGTCTCCCTCCTATCTGCCTCTCATTTCTCACACCTCTAATGGCAGCCAAGTCCATCCACTGAAGTTTCTACATGTTTCCTTCTTCACTTGTTTTTTTTCATCCCCCATCTCTCTTTCTGTTTCTCTAAACGAGCCTTTCAGAGGCCGTCAGTCATCGGCATCACCTCCATATCCGTCTGAACATGCAAGCGCAGAAAGGAGGGAAAGATGGAGGGATGGTGATGGATTGGTTTGTGTGGGAGGCTTTGAACATTTAGAAAAGGAGGAACAGAGCCACTGAAGAGCAGGGCCAAACCGACAATTCAATTCAATTCAATTTATTTGTATAGCCCAATATCACAACAGAGTTGTCTCACAGTGCTTTACAAAGTTCACTGAAATAAACAAGAAGTGTAAGCGAACAAACAATCTAATAAAGAGTCCAGCAGTCGATGAGGCCAATGGATCGGTCCGATGGATCAGTCTGAGGCATCACCTGCCCTTTATGACCCTCCTTCTTCGGGAAGGAAAAACTCAAAAAACCCAGTGGGAAAAGAGAAACCTCCGGGAGCACCACAGTGAAGGAGAGATCCAGCTCCCAAGGACGGACAGGCTGTAGCCTTGGACAGATGCACATCCATTGGCTGATGGGGAACCACATCAGCAGGACCAGGACCAGGATCCACAGGAACCCAAGAATGACATCAGCAGAACCAGGACCAGGATCCACAGGAACCAGAGAACCACATCAGCGGGACCAGGACCAGGACCCACAGGAACCAGAGAACCACATCAGCAGGGCCAGGACCAGGATCCACAGGATTCACAGGAACCTGAGAGATGAGAAAGCACAGAAAGGCTCCGGGGAAGATAGCAAGTTAGAGGCAGACATTTGGCTGACATGAGACATAATGATGGAGAGGAAGAGGAGGATAGAGAATAGAGGAGCTCAGTGCACCATTGGAGTCCCCCGGCAGTCTAAGCCTGTAGCAGCATAACTAGGGGCTGGTCTAAGGCCTGAGCCAGCCCTTAAATATATGCTTTGTCAAAAAGGAAGGTTTTTAGTCTACTCTTAAATGTAGAACCCAAACTGGAAGGAGGTTCCACCGGAGAGGAGCCTGATAGCTGAAGGCTCTGCCACCTGCACTACTTTTGGAGACTTTGGGAACCACCAGTAGGCCTACATTCTGGGAGCGCAGTGCTCTAGTGGGGTAGTACGGTACTATGAGCTCCTTAAGATATGATGGAGCCTGACCCTTAAGAGCCTTGTAAGTAAGGAGAAGGATTTTAAACTCTATTCTAGATTTTACTGGAAGCCAATGAAGAGAAGCCAGTACAGGAGAAATGTGGTCTCTTCTTTAAATTCTCGTCAGAACACGAGCAGCAGCGTTCTGGACCAGCTGGAGA
The DNA here is from genome assembly GCF_042242105.1 of Pempheris klunzingeri. Taxonomy (NCBI): domain Eukaryota; kingdom Metazoa; phylum Chordata; class Actinopteri; order Acropomatiformes; family Pempheridae; genus Pempheris; species Pempheris klunzingeri. Next base: position 19,052,614 of record NC_092023.1, read on the forward strand.
GTCTTTAACGACTTATTGGGGCAGCCTGATAATAATGAGTTACAATAGTCCAACCTAGAAGTGACAAATGCATGTACTAATTTTTCTGTGGCTATGATGGGCCTGATTTTAGCAATATTACGTAGATGGAAAAAGGCAGTTCTAGAAATCTGTTTAATGTGGGAGTTAAAGGACAGATCCTGATCAAATAAGAAACCCAGATTCCTCACAGTGGAGCTGGAGGCCACATTAATGCCGTCCAGAGCAGTTATGGTGGTAGAAAAGCTGTCTCTGAGGTGTCTGGGGCCAAGCAAAATAACTTCAGTTTTATCTGAATTTAGCAGCAGAAAGTTGCTGCTCATCCAGGACTTTATGTCCTTAAGGCAGATTTGAAGTTTAGCCAACTGATTGGGTTCATCTGGCTTTATTGATAAATATAATTGTGTATCATCTGCATAACAGTGGAAATTAATGGAGTGCTTCCTGATAATATTACCCAGAGGAAGCATATATAAGATAAAGAGTATTGGTCCAAGCACTGAACCTTGTGGAACTCCATGTCTAACCTTAGTGTGGACAGAGGATTCATTGTTAATATGTACAAACTGAAATCGATCTAGTAAATAGGACTTAAACCAGCTTAATGCAGTTCCTTTTATACCAATGAACTGTTCCAGTCTCTGTAACAGGATGTGATGGTCAATGGTGTCGAAAGCAGCACTCACGTCTAACAAGACCAGGACAGAGAGAAGTCCTCTGTCTAATGCCATAAGGAGGTCGTTTGTAACCTTCACCACTGCTGTCTCTGTGCTATGGTTCTCTCTAAAACCTGACTGAAAATCTTCAAATAGACTATTAGAGTTTAAAAAATTACACAGCTGATTAGCTACGACTTTCTCCAGGGTCTTGGAGAGAAAGGGAAGGTTGGATATAGGTCTATAGTTATAGTGGAACATAGCCTGTTAGTAAAGACTGATTTGTCATATCCAGTAAGGATGTGTTAATTGGGGGCAGGACCTCTTTAAGTAGTCCAGTAGGAATGGGGTCTAGGAGACATGTTGACGATCTAGATGAGGAGATTATTGAGGTCAATTCAGCAAGATCAATTGGAGAAAAACAGTCCAAGTACACATCAGGTGTAACAGCTGTTTCCATGACTCCTAAATTTGAAGTAGAATCAGACCCTGTTGAGGGCAGAAGGTGCTGAATTTTGTCCATAATAGTTAGAATTTTATCATTAAAGAAGCTCATGAAGTGATTACTGTTGAGCTCTAAGGGAACGCAAGGATCAATAGAGGTCTGGCTCCTTGTCAGCCTAGCTATTGTGCTAAAAAGGACTCTAGGGTTGCTTTTATTTTCTTCTATTAATGAGGAGTAGTAGGCAGCTCTGGCATTACAGAGGGCCTTTTTATAGGTTTTAAGACTATGTTGCCAGATTAAACGGGATTCTTCCACTTTGGTGGCCCGCCATGTCCTTTCTAGCCTTCGTGAGTGTTTCCTAAGCTGGCGTGTCGTTATACCAGGGAGCTTGTCTCTTTTTTTAAATTCTCTTCTTTTTTAGAGGGGCAATAGAGTCTAGTGTCATTCGCAGTGAACCTGCAGCACTATCGACCAGATAATCAATTTGGGAAGGGCTGAGATTAGCATGGGGGTCATCCACAGCACAGGGACACACTGGCTGAAATACTGAAGGAATCACCTCCTTAAATTTGGCGACAGCACTATCAGATAAGGATCTAGTGAGGACCTCCCTGTCATATAGAGCATAGTCTTGTAGCAAGAAATCAAATGTTAACAGGTAATGGTCTGATAAAATAGAGTTATGTGGAAAGACTGTTAGCTGTTCAATTTCAACACCATAAGCCAAAACAAGGTCAAGAGTGTGGTTAAAACAGTGAGTTGGTGCATTTACATTCTGGGAGAAGCCAATTGAGTCCAAAAGTGAGACAAAGGCAGTGCTGATACTATCATTTTCATTATCCACATGAATATTAAAATCAACTTCTATAATCACTTTGTCCACACTAAGGACTAAGTCTGATAAAAACTCTGAAACTCAGAGACAAGACGTTCTCTGTCTGGAAAGCCTCAGCCCGGTTATCTGTTGACTGTCCGGGATCCCTCTAATGCAATTCAGTAGACACTGGCCTCATCACATGGCTTTACGTGTCACTATTACTTCCTGTGACCTCTTAATGCCACTTGCTGAGCTAACAGCCACTCTGGAGCATAGATTTGTAGGAATAGGTCTTTTCACTCACAGCAATTAGATTGGCTGTTACACTACGCACATCAGTCTTCTCTCTCAAGGCTCTAAGTTTCAGGAAACCATTACTGGCTTCTCTGTTGGTCTAACTAACTGTTAGATAAAGTGATGGATATTGTGAGCAAGCTGACACAAATGCAGGAAACACTGTGCTGAAGAGGGGCCAAGGAAGCTGCAGGGCTAGCTGTGAATTACAGGGCCTTCTAGCCAATCCAGGGAAGGAAAAAATAAGAGGGAAGATAAAGAAAGTCAGTGGTGAGCTCAGTCTTCACTTTCACTCCAATAAAGAAAAGAAGCTGACAGAAAGGTTGTGGCAAACCAAGCTTTTCTTCCCCCCTCTTTTTTTCATCTTTTCTCTCTCCCCTGTCCAGACCACTAATAGCTGTGTCCTCTCATACTCCTCTATCCCTCTCTCCGTCCCTTCCTCTTTTCAGGGGGAGAATTGAGGAACTGTGCCTGCGCCATGACCAGACTCAGTCTCTCATTTTGGTTATATAGGCCTCTTTTTTTCTGTTGAAACTTTACAGCAAAGGACTGGAAGTGTCATTTTGGACTGTAAATTCAAGACAAAGGCCTTCAGAAATGATGAATGATGAACCTTTTTCTTTTACAAATGCACATAAAGGCAATTGTTTTTTTCACAGAATAATAATTCATCTGAAAGTCTGCCCTTGCATGTCTTCATTCTTCTACCTCTGTCACTCTTTCTCTTTAAAGGCTACTCCATTCACACCTTTTTCCACTCTTTTTCTCTCTTTCACCCTCCCTCCACGCATCCACTTTGAGTTTAGGTGCAATGTCAGGTTGCAGAGGCCTATAGCAGGAAGCGTGTGTGTGTGTGTGTGTGTGTGTGTGTGTGTGTGTGTGTGTGTGTGTGTGTGTGTGTGTGTGTGTGTGTGTGTGTGTGTGTGTGTGTGTGTGTGTGTGTGTGTGTGTGTGTGTGTGTGTGTGCGCACGCCCTATACAGAGGTGTGTCCTGCTGCAGTGTTGAAGGAGTCTATAGAGGTGAGGCAGAGTGTGAGAGTGTCAAGCTGACTGTGCTGACAGTTGCAGAAGGCTGTAGGCTGTTGGGACATGGAGAGCATCCGATCAATGTGTGTGTCCATTGCAACTACAGATGCACAGCATTCCACCACCATCCATCTGTTAGCAGAAGCACTTAAAGCATGTTAGCGTCTTTTGCTCTCTGACTTGCCCTTACAGCCTGTACCTCAGTCTTGGCCTGCACACTTTTTGCGTGACTATATGAGTTTCATGATACTTTTCTGGTCTTTCTCCTGTGCCGCTTTAAATAAATGTGGGGCAGAGCAAAAGGGTAGCAACAGATGAGGACCCTGCATTGGGAGGAAAACTTGACTTAAGTGTGCACCCCCCCTTAATTCTCCTGTTTTTCATTTTTCTGAGCTGTTGAGCAGACTAGTTCATTATCATGGCATCCCATCCTGCGTGTAAAAACAGGCAGCATATTTTCCATACAGGCCCACTGACAGATGGGTCATGGTCAGAGCGCTTGTATAGCAACAGCATATTCCAGGAATGGAACTTCCTTTGTTTTGCTTATTTTGAGTTCATAATGACATCTGCTTTTTCGTAACTTAAGTTTAAGTGTCCAGCACTTTCTGACCCCAGTTGTGTATAAAAGTCTTTGTCCTGCAGTTTAATGTCTCAATAACGATAAATATTATTGTGTGTTGAGATGGTGCAGCAGGCCCGCTGAAGGCGCCTACTTGTTTACAGAGCTATCTCCGCAGTTCATGTTTGTTTGGAGCCATGTGATAGAACCCAGGTCTCCGATAATGTTGTCTCTTTCTCCACCCCCTCTCTGCTCATTCAACCCCTCACCCTTTTTTTTTTTTTCTTTTGCCCTGCAGCCGTTTTTGTTTCGCTTGGTTTACTTTCCATCCAAAATGTTAGGTCAAATGCAGACTTGTACCCATTTCACAAGCAAACATTACAATATGCCGGTGTGTTTACATTGCTCACTCAGCACTGCAGACAACATAACACTCCTTGCACAGAGACGCATGGCTCAAACAAAGAACTTTAACAGAGCACAGTTTGATCCAGGCCTCAACCCTGATCCTAACCTTGAGGTCAGTTTACAACTTGTCAAGCCTGTAAGCCGAATGGGTCACCAGCAGAGTGTGGAAATAGTGTCACTTGGGCTGCAACAAATGATTATTTTCATTATCAATTTATGTGTCAATCATGAAAGATTAGTTAATTAGTCTATGAAATATCATATGAAAACAATCGTGATGTTTTGAAATTGCTAATGTCCATTGAACTCCCTTTTTTCTTGGATAAAACACTAAAAATCAATCAATTTTCAAGATTGCTGACACTTTGACACGTTGTCTGTTCAATTAAACAATAATAAATGGTTGTTTTAGCAGGAGGTGTGACGCTCTTTCTCTCTCTTTTTCTTCTCCAGGGGCAGTACCGACCTTCAGACCTCCTGTGCCCTGAAACCTTTGTCTGGGTACCAATAGAGCGATGCCTACCCCAGCTGGAGAACTCCCGCTATGCTCGTTTCAACCAGGATCCTGATGCAGGTACAACTATGCAACACTCCACTCAACTGTTATCACTAATAATTTAATGCATTTAATTTCTGAAACTAAAGAAAACAGCGTTTTTCTGCATTCATCCCATAGAGCTGCATACATTTCTAACATTACTAATATACTGAGCTGGCACTGTGATCTTGGTCTTAGATCCATAAGTTCTTCGTACACGCTGTTCTTGATGAACCTGTGAGCCTTGTGTTAATATTTTATCCGGTTTCACAGTGCTGGCGTATTGACAACAGTGGACTTGCTCCAAGGCAGTGTGCAGCCACTGAACAGGGGTAAATGGAGGGCCAGCAGCTCTGATCAAACTGCTGTCTCTCCCCATGATCCTCCAGCACAGTCAGGGCAGAGTCAGCACTGTTAAAATTGGAAGGACCATGGGGCCATTAGATGAATAGAGATATGAGCAATAATAAACCTCGTACAGAAGGTAGACTGGCAGACGCCTCTTGCTTGGACTGACGGGGTGACCGACGAGGGCTTGGTAGAGTGTTTAATAAGTCCCTTTTACACACGCACTGCAACCCTGAGCTTATGTAGACATTACCCAGAGGAGCTGTATGTGAGAACTCCTATCTCCAAATCAGTTGGACTGGACATTAAACTGACTTTATCCTGCCAGCTCCCTAAGTACAAAGTCTTTGTATAATGTCCGATTTAGCTCATGTATGAATAGAGCAGGTCACTGTCGGGAGAATTTACAACGAGCAAGTGGGCGAGTTGATGACATTTCTACACGTGACTTGCGTGAAAGCAGAAGAATACAAACCCCCCTTACTGAAATCCACTAGGTTTCCAGTGGGTGAGAACACCTCTGACACAGTTGATCTCTTGTTGTTTGTTATGTGTGTAAATGAAATGAATGATTTACCTTATAGGTGCCAGAGAGACAGAGATATTTTTACGTATTTTCTGCCTCCTTATTTCTTAAATTTCTCTCTCCTGTGTTGACTTTGCATTTTTGTGCTTTATGTAGTTTTAGGCAAATGTGCAATAAAATTCCTACAGCCCCCACCTAAACCAAACTGAAACTATTTGCATTATATGGCTCTGCATGCAGAGCAGAAAGAGTACATTTCATATAGACTGACACAGAATGACACTGCTGAGCTTCGTAATGGAAACATAAGATTTGGTTCACTGTAAGGATATTATATAATCGGAATTATTCTTGGAGATGGCTGAAGATTGATTGAGGGAGAGTAGTGAGGTCCTTGGAGATGAAAAAGCAACACAAGTGATGAACTTCGAAGAAAAAAACATTCTCTGGCATGCGTCCCCCTTTCCTCTGTCCCCTATTTCAGGGGTCAGATTGTGTGACGAGGTAAGGTCTGTGGGCTCTGAGTTATCCCTGAGTAGGCACAAATTACTGAGGACAAGGGGGTGGCCTCAGAGTTGGCAATTTTCACTTTGGCCAGAGTATGTTTGTGTGTCTGTGGCTCTTGCGGTGTCTCCATTCCTGCGTGGACTGTTGATCTTGGCCTCGTCAGGACATTTTTTCAGGGCTAGCTGTCCCAGCACAGTGGCATTGCATTTCAGTGAAGCTGTCTCGATGGTTAGCTCTCAGGTCTGTAGCCAAGCTGTGGGGTGCTAGACTTGTGGTGGTGGTGGTGGGGTTTCTGTCCTCCCCAGAAATACACCCAGTGGTCAGTCAGTCACCGGGTCAGCCTGCCCTGTGTGATCGTCAGGTTAGCAGCATGGCACACTGTTGAGGCCTGTGGCCCAGTCCTAATTGGCAGTTTGTCTACGTGTGGTTTGCTGTTGGCCTAAATAAAGACATGTTGCAATCTGTTTTTATGTCTCAGGGAAGTCCTGACTGCTTGTAATGGTGAGGGAATCTCCTATGAGTCTTAGGAAGGAATTATCTATTGTAGTCTCATTTATCTAGCTGCTGTGGTGTACTGGAATTAGGATATTCTGTACTCTGGCCTGACTGATCACTATGCTTCCTTTAAATAAGAGTGCAACACCGTTTTGTTCGTTTACTCACAATCTGATTATATGTCAGTAGATATTCAATGGGCCAGTGTATCAGTCAACAGCAGCTGGTTCAACGGACAACCTCTTAATTGATCCACTTTGTTCTGTTCACCAACAGCAAATATTTAACAGAATATATAGTTTATATTATCTACCCTTTGGTTGGCTGGCAAGTAGAGCTCCTCAACATTTTTAGCAATAACCCAAGCAACAGGGTTAAGCTTTGTGGTACTTAAAATAAATGTTAAAAAACCTGCAAGAGATTATGGTTAGGTTTAAATTTAGCCATATAAACAACAATGTTCTGTAGGATTATAGGACTATAAGCTTATAAAACATTTCATAGAGCAAGTCAGAAGATGTGTTTTGCTGAAAAAAAGGTACTTCTTAGTTTGTTGATTATCATGTGTAGGAAATGCTTCTTAAAATCTGCTCAGCAGTTGGTTGAATGGATCTTACTTGTCATATTGTCACTTTCAGCGCCTTGGAGAGTCAGCAGTGAATATGTCTTCACAGGGTGACAATACCGCTTTCCATTTCTGAACCTGAAACTGAAAACAAAGGGTTTTTTTTTTATTCAAAGGAAAAATGAAAAGAACTTGACAGAGAATGTTTTTCGAAATTTCAGTTTTCACCAAAACTGCCCAGAAAGTCCTCATTAATTCCACCTTGTTGTAAGGCCTTGCCTCGAACTCCAAGCCGTACCCAGGGGTGAATGAGAATTGGGGTGCTGGCTGTGCGTTCAGATTGTAAGGGCGACCGGGTTACAGAGCTGTCTTAATGAGGTGTGCAGAGACGGCTAATCTAAAGTTTACACAACTCTGTCCAAAGCAAGCTCACGTTGATTACACGCCTGTTGCTGACACATCGAAAGCCTTCGGGCCTCGTTGTGGCCTCTCACGAATGTATAATACAGTATGCACACACGTTTTTCACAGCACATATGTACTCTGTCTCACACACTTGTAATCAGTGTTTGCTTGATGGACAAAGAAGTAGGGGCATTGGCCGCTCAGCAGGATAAACACTTGAGAAATGTGTGACATGAAGTAGGCCCCCCCCCCCTACATTTTACATACACACACCACAGAGAGTTGCATTTAGTATAATATCTTAACTGCTGAAATAGAATATTCTCTTTCAGGTCTCATACGGATACACACACTCACTTCTGACTGTGCAGTGTCTGTGCTTTCAGCCATGCAAAGTGAGACCAAAACACTGGATGGGGGAGACGGCGTAAGCACGACAGCGCCCATTACCCCCAAGCCCCCCTACCTTCTCCACTTATATTTCTAGCTTTTACAGTATACACTTTCATATCTTGGCTCCTTGTCAGAGCCACTTTGCTCTGCTCTTCACCAGGCTTTCTGCTCCTTAGCCTGACTTGCGCTAATGGTCCCATTCAGAATGGAGAGGGGGTTGTATATCACTCCTCTCTCAGTTTCTTGTGTTAAAATTCAGGAGGTGTTTTTTTTTTTTTTTTTCCTGAATCTGCTGCACTTTTACTGCTGTGGGAAACCCTTTCCCTCATTTTAATAAGAATAATGATAATATTCTTAATAATCCAGGGGACTTCTCTTGTTCCTTTCTTTGCTGTGGAGGTCAATATTCATGCTTTCAGTTGGATGTGCTTACACAGGGGCTTGATCCCAGGTCTTCCGGTCAAAGAGCGGTCTTCTTACTACACCACCGGTTTGGCCTTTTTCTTTTCAACCGTAAGCCCTATTTTGGATTTGCAACACTGGGTCATAGGAAGTGGTCATAACCCTAATGGCCTGCCTTTGACCAACGTCCGGTGTTAAGCAAGTGTTTTGAAAGTTCGAGATGGATGGGTTGAGAGAGAGGAGCGTGGCGAGCTGTCAAGGCCCCTAGCCTCTGCTCTGACCCTCTCACTCCCTGTCCGGCCCTCACCACTCCTCTTTCCCCCGACCCTTGAACCTCTGACCCCGAGGAGCCGTGACCTCAGAGCGGCGTGTCACTGAACGCCCGGTGGGTCTGACGGGAATGGGGTCTGGAGCCACTCAAAAAGAGGAGAGGAACATTGATGGAGGATGGAGTGAGTGGAGAAGAAATGAAAGTTGTTTATGTGAGGAGCGGATGTTTGGATTTCCTTGAGTAAGGGAGAGAGAGAGAGAGAGAGAGATTGGGCCTCTGCTCAGTATTACTGCTGAGGTTAATAGACCGTTGTAGAGCTGCTATCCAGTTTGGTCTGTAAAATGTTCCCTATTCAGTATCTTCACTAGGCGACAGTGGTGCTTCAGCCCAGTGTCACACATTTGAGTGGACAAAGTTTAACTTTACGTAAGTGGGCTGTCACGCTGATAAAGAACACAAGGAGGCAGATCGTGCTTGAAAAGACAATGCTGAAGGCAGCTTGAGGAGGCATCAAACGTTTAAACATTTCCACTTTAAACCCATCAGGACACATAAATTTTTCATGGACCAAAATTATGGTCATGTGGAACTTACATAAGATGTTTACATCGTTTAAAACCCATTTCCCCATATGGCGAGACTCAACATACTGCTGATTTTCTTCATTTAAAAGTTTCTATCAAGCATTCTTCAAGTATGTGACTCAGCAGTTTTTTAGAGAAGGGGGAAGACACAGCGGTTAGGGCATTACCGAGCAGGGAAATGAGGCTAATAAATAAAACATGAATCCACAGTGTGGTTTGAAAATAAGTTGAAATATGAAAATATCTTTATGGGGGTGGGGGGGAGCCAAGGAGCCTCTGGGCTTTATGTTTATATCAAGCTCTCTCCGTTCCTCTGGCTTGCTTTTCAGGTAGTGTCTGTGCAAGTTAGATGCCGTAGTGGTACATGGGACATTCACTTACTGTATACTTACCTGAACCCATGGGACTAGTTGAATTCTGTCATGGCGGGATCTCTAAATTTGGCCTGCTGTCACATTTTAACTGATCACAGCAGCAAAGTTGTTTGACTCTTATTGCTCTAAACAAGTTTTTGATCACATCCAGCGGTCCAGGCAGATTGCCTTTGAGTGCTTTGTGAACTGTGGGTCCATTTTAACAACTGGATCCAGAGAAAAGACCTTTGTTTGTAGTATTACATCACATTTTCACATCACATCACTTTATTGTCTTGTTTTCCCTGTTGATTAGGTAATCGGAGGGGAGGGGGGTTTGCCAGTAGTATGGGGAACATTTTAGGAATTAGGCAGAAATATGTGAGCTCACATCACTCGTACCACCTGGGCGCTCAGCTGTGAGCCACATGGACGTTGTCAGGGGGAGCAGTAGTGGTGAGTGGGACGCCCCGAGCTCTATTAATACCAAATCTAACTCGCTCCTGTTTGACTCATGTGTCACCACGGGCCTGGCAAGCTAGTCCACTCCACAGCCTGGCCTGAGGTTTATTTCCATGCGCTTCCTCTCAGCGAGGCCAGACCAGGATTGTATATGGAGTGTGTTGGGTATGTGCATTTCAGAAGGCATGATACAAATTTTACATATTAGGCATTTTGCAGTTGATGAAACAGCAGAATGCTTGGGAAAGATGAGTCAAGGGATTCAGCTAAGTGCCACGGAGGGAGATAAAAGCATTTTAAGAGGGCAATTAGAGTGACTAGAGATGTCATTCACTGGGGAGAGGATGACATGATGACTGCAAATGAAGGACTTTTCAATTTTGACTCAAGCAGGAAGATGATTAGAGCCCACGATGGTTATTGAGGCCCACATGCCTTCACACATTAAGTGCAGTATATCTGAGTTAGGCTGGCTCAGTCGATACTACCTGGCGTGCTACCCCTTGCGTGTCCTCTTGGCGCCAGCTTTGGGCAGCTTGGCTCTGCCTCTCATTCCTGGAGGCAGCGGTTTTAGTGTCAGAGCGAAGGTCATTGGTTTTTTTTCCATCCGGTTCTCCAGAGGACCATTCTTAGCTGCTGAACACGCACACTTTTGAGATTAGCAGTGTTTTCACTGGTCTAATGGGAGCTGGCAGTGTATGACACAGGACCTGATGAAATGCTGAGTTTGGCAAGCCAGCAGGGAGCAAGGCCCTGTAAACAAATCCAACTAACTAGCCTGCTCACGCACCACCATGACTCCAGGTTTAGGGCATGGGGGAATTAGTACTGTGAGGGGAAAATGCTTTCTGCTCCTCCAACAGCTTCTCGGAATAATGGTGTATTGTGGCCAAGTCACTCAGAGGTTAACTCATAAGAATGAGGGAAAATAAGGACAGTGTTTATTGTGCTTGATGTGTCTACACTGGTCCTTATTATGTTCTCAGGTGTGCCTGTTTTTGTCCAGGAGATGCTCGGGTGCTGAAGGATGTGGGCAGAGCCCTGGTGCTATACAGACGGACCGTCATGCCCTACGCTGCCTACTCCCGCAAACGCAAAGGCCCCAGCGATGAGACGGAGGTGCAGCAGTACGCTGGCTTGGTTGGCCAGGACTGTGCTGAGAGGATCCTGCTCTACCGCGCCTAAACACACAGCATCACACCACTGCACCTTCTTAATAAACCCAAATACACACCTTCCAGCAACGTCTGTCTGTTTCTGTATGTCTGTGTGTCTCCTCACTGTCTTTCAAAGTTCTTTCTGTTGCATCTGTCAGTAGTCTCACCATGCTTAGCTGTAACAGGCTGGAACAATGCAGTAACCACTCGCTACCTGCTGTATGTATGAGCCAACAGCCTCATTCACATTTATTATATGTTAGATTTTATCCACCAATGAATCCTGCAGCATCTATCATCAGTTTGGTTCTTGTTCATCATTTTGCCTCCGTACAGGCACCATTCCCTGGAATGTTTATACCATAATTCATCGCTTTGATTCACTCCTTTATGCTTAAGTAATGATGTTGTGAAGGAGCGTCTGGAAACACACAGGTGACGGCTCTCCCCTCAACTGATGTGGGTTTACACGTATGTCAGCATTGCCACTTGAAGAGCATGTTCTCCCTCGAATGTTCAGTGATGTCAAAGGTGGTTTTCATTTACTTACTTTCCCGAACTTCAAGCTGACTCATACTACACCACAACATGATAAAGATTTTTATCACTGGCTTTATGTGAAGGGAAGAATTCACTGCTTTCATTCTTTTCTGTCTCTTACAGTATATTTATAGCTTTATTTGCTTTTCTTTTATTATTGACACTGTTATTTTTGGTTAAAGTAAATAAAGGGGTTGTATATTCCCAGCCTGGACTTTGTGCCTTTCCTTTTGCGTGCTAATTTTGCAACACAACCTTAAATCCACTGGCTATTGGGAACAGGGCAGTAATGCATCAAGTCTCAGTCCTCTGGCTGGCACAAACTGTGTACATTTTGACACGTACAGTAGTAAGCTTGTATCTTCCAAAGCACGCGCGCACCCAAAGATAAGTGCTTGAGTTGGGCCAAGCAACAGGTGTTAGATATATGAGCTGGCAGAACACAAATGCAAATGGCTTCTCGCCCCTAAACAGAGTGTCAGCAGCAGCCCAGCTTTCAGCCAGCTGAGCCGGCGTCAGCAGGCAGGCTTCGGGTTTTAAAGCAGAGATATGCTTGCCTGTAACTACACAAGCTGGGGTGCTCAGGGCAGCGGCTCAGGATACTTGGTTACCATCAAGACTATATTTGGTACAGTTCTCTCAGAGTGTTTGTAATTTATAAGTGTGTGTTATGACCCTTTGAACTAGATTGAAGCAGTTGAAAAATCGCACCATATAGTAATTTTTTTCCTTCCCAAAGGCTCAAAACTCAAATCTGAACACACAGACATCAGATTCACAAACACACTTAGTGTGACTCACTCTGTGTGGGTTCTTTCAAATCTATGCCAATTCCTCATAAATCTACTTAGAAATCAAATAATTTAGATGTTTTTTTAGTATTAAAAAGTAATCAGGTTGAGCGTTGTCTTAATGTTACAGTTACAGTGTAAATAGGAACTGCAAAGACTACACACTGTACTACCCAGAAAATACTGTCACATCTGTTGCATGATATCTTCTGGAAAGTCAAGAAAATGTTAATAATGGCATCTTTGACAACTGTGCGCTCAACTTTAAGAATCTAAACTGAAGCTAAGTCCTGCATTTGTTCAGTGTTGGTCGAGCACATCCTCAAGTGTAAGCACAGGCTGTTAAGTGTCAGCTTGACCCTGGACTAGACTCGTATTTGTGCAGCAGCTCTGCTCTCCAGTACGGCCTGACCTGCCACACATTCTGCCAGCCTGCCTGTCTGCACCCCGTCCTGAGAAAACAGTTGAGAGAGTCAGTCTCTCCAGTTTAAACTCAACCTGGGTTTAAGAGCAGCCTGTGTCCTCGGGAATTAGGACGGATTGACAGGCTAATTCTCCAAGAAGGGAACACTGACGCTGGCTAGTGGCCATGTTGGATTCACTGTTTCTCTCCCACATTAGGCATGCTTCCCCTCAGACTTAATGTGCACTCACACAGAAACACACACACACTCCTGGCACTGTCACGAGTAGTTAGTCTTGGTGGACGCCACACATGAGGACATGTGCCAGTGCTGTGGTGGACCTCTTTCTGTCAAAACAAGTGGCCTGGACCGGTCGGCTGTTTTATAATGAGTCCATAATGCTGCAAGACACAGCATGGCAGGGTTTGAACATTACGCTGATATATAATTGTGTCACTGCTCATGATTCTTATTAAGTATGAGGTCTGTACTGACCAGGCACTGCTGCTTGAATACCGTTCAGCCAAAGGTCAGCATTCAGAGAATAAAGGGGCCTGGAGAGAAGGCTTTATCTTCATGTCTGACCTCAGTCACAGACATGGTTTAAATACTGTATGGTTTATTTTTGGCTGCGTTGGTGCCAAATAGGTGGAGTTTGTCACTCTGGAAGAAGCTGGGAAAGGAGAGCATGACCCTTTGGTGAGATAACGTTTAGAATGAAGCTACATTTTCTGAAGACAACTGAAGTGTGCTTGCCTACACTGAAAATTACGTACTGCAAATATCTTAAAGCGTAAACTATTTGCATGTAACGTATATGAGTTGCAGTTGAAGTTGCAGCGCATGAAGAAGTTGAAACATCAGTTAAGGCTGAAGCAGTGAAAGTAATGGAAGCGTCAGTGATGGCCAAGTAATGGCCAGTCAAAGCATCTGCAAATCCAGTTTCAAGTTTAAGTCCTGTGCGCAGTTCAACTGTGAGTTTCAGTCAGCATTGAAAGTAGTTGACGAGTCAGCTGAAGATCAAGAGACGAAAACAGCTGAAGCGTCAGTCACGTGAGCCATGAAAGCAGTTGCGCTGTTATTTTAAGACTCAAGGGTGACAGAACTTGGCATTTTAGTTGAGATGTAAAAGATGAAGGCAATTCAGTTAAAACTGTAATGCCAGAATTAGTTGAAGCGTGCATACTGATAATAGCTGAAGTGTCAGTCGTTATGTAATCAGTGACGGCAGTTTGAATGTCAGTTTAAGCTCAAGCAAATAATCCTTTGTTAGAAGTATTTGTATCTTAAACCTGTCACAAACAAAACTTTCCTCCTCTCCACTTGGTCCCGGCGGCTGTAGCTCCTCCACAGATGTGCTGTGGCCAGATGAAAATGCCAGGGGGACGCACTGAGGAAAGAGGATGTGTCAGCGTAAAAAAGTATGAGAGGGAAAAGCCAGTCTGAAACTGAGGAAAAAGAGACACCACGCCTGACGTTCTCCCTTTTGCCAAACGTCTATTCCAAACTTGCGTGTGGAATCATGTCAGAGAAGTATGGAATAATACCCCTCAGCTGTTTACGTAAATGCCTCTAAACGTTACATGCTGCCTGCAGTGAGGAGTATTTGCTTCTGAGGTAAATAAGAGGAAAAAATGTGTTTAGGAAAAGAAAAGTTTTGCAGATTTTATCTTTTCTGAAATGTTCATTTTCCCCTACGGTCGGAACACAGATGCTGCCAGAGGGGGGGCTATACATGTACCGTATGTATGAGTGAACCGAGGGTTCCATGTAGCATCTGAAGGGGCTGTAACATGACGCCGTCTTCCTGTTTGTAAATATGAAACTATCTGTAGGCAGCAAACTGTTTGATGTCTCTCTCTCTCTCTCTCGGTTCTTCACTGAACCAATCTTCCACAGTACACACCAGCTTTGTTCCATCGTGGCCCGGGGGCAGAATGTAAACACTGCCTCTGCCCACAGTATGTAGTATGTGTGTGTGTGTGTGTGCGTGTGTGTGCACTGTGTTTATTCTTGCTGGCCTTGGTGTGTGTGGGCTGCTTGTTTGGATTGGCTCCCCAAAAGGACAGTGTGAATTTTTTTTGGATTCTCCCATACCCACCGCTCTGTGCACCATTGCATGTATGCATGTTGTTTGTTACATCGTGTATTATTGTCGTATGTTTGTACTGGCACCCACGCCAGGCCCCCCGGACCAGCGGAAGCTCCCAGGCCAGAGGAAGTGCCGGGCTCCTTTGTGAACAAGGCCCCCCCCCACCACTCCTGGATTAAGCGTATCGCACCCTAAATGCAGGGCCTTTCTCCTGGGGATTATCGAAGGGACAGGGGGGCGCCCACTCCCACTGGGGCCCTGTCACCCAAATTCAACACACCGTCACCAGACCTCTCCCTAGCCCACCCCCCCCCCCGCTAGGATACAGGACATGAGGGGAGGCATTGTGCCCCTAGTGACAATACTGAAGTGATTAGCCTGAGTTATTAAGGGACCATAGAAAATGGATTTTGACATGGAGCTTCCAGTTGATCCAACTCTCTGTTGGACATGGTGAAAATATTCACAAGCATCAGGTTGTTGTGTACATGTGTATAGTCGTTCTGACTTGTACTGGTGCAGACACGGAGAGTAAATGATTTAAGCTCAGTTGACTTATTTGAAAAATGTATGATGCTACTATCAAAGTGATGTGCAGTTCTTGAGGATATAAAATCGACTTTAAAGACAACAGAAGCATAAATTAACTCATCTTAACACATTTGGTTTGGATTGATCAGTGACCAAAGTTTACTCACTTATTTGCCACTACGGGAGCGTCAAACTGTACATCAGCTGTTTTCTGTGCAATCCTAAAATGTAATTAGATTTTTTGTGTTCATTGGGAGTGCCTGCTTTTCCACCAATACAGGGCTGTAAAGTATATTTACTCAAATACTTTACATGAGTACAACTTTGAGTATTTTCATTTTACTCTACTTTATATTACTTATAGTTCAAGGGTATTGTACTTGTTGCACACCACTACATTTACAGTGGTTCCGTAACTTTTCAGATTAAGATTTTCCATAAAAAAACATATGATAACCTTATAGATTACAATGCATTGCATTGTTAAATGATAAACCAGTGGTTCCTAACATGTCTGACTTGTGACCCCTTACACAAAAGCAGTCTGGCTGGGGCCTCTTGTCATGCTGCAGATGTCCATGAGTTGTTTGCAGTTCTGTCAAAGAGACATTTCCCCTCTAACCCTTTCAGATGGTTTCATTTATGTGATTGTTTGAAACCCCCAAAAATGGCCCAATATTTCACAAAAAAGCTTAAGATTAAGAACATGTTCCAAAAGATTCATATAAATTAGTGTCATAGAACTTTGTTTTCTCTCCTTTCCAAACTCATTAATCATCTCACAACCCCGCAGATTTATCTTGTGACCCCAATGAAGGGGCCAAACCTAAGGTGGGAACCACTGACTAAGCCAACTGTGTTTAAAGTCGTTAAAACTATCTACACCTTGACCAGCTACAACAGCAAAATGTTGCTTGTACATTGGTGCATCATGTGATATATAGTGTAATACTAAAACAGTTATTGGGGGCAATTTCCGATTTTATATACTTTCACTTTTGATACTCTAAGTTTGTTTTGCTAAATATTTCTTGACTTTCACTCAGTTGGGATTTTAAATTCTGTTCTTGTAAAGTACTATGTCTAGGTGGTGGTATTGATACTTTTACCTAATAAAAGAATATGAGCTTAAACTAAAGCCCAAAACACATTTTGTAGAGCAAAAGCTCTACTGTATTTCATCATTATCAATTCATAGTCTGACTATGGAGGTGAGCCAGGGTGCACAGGCATGAGAAGAGGCCCCCCCTGGTCTTTAAGTGCTGCTGTGTAGGCATGGAGACAGAAAATGACTGCAGGGATATAAATGCTGTCATCATATGAAACCCCCTCTATGTGTTAGTGCTTTCTCTCCTCTCTCTCCCCTCACAGGTCTTTACCACATTAATGTCTCTCTTGTCACTAATGTCGCTCTCCTCCCTTTGTCTTCTCTCCTGCTCCTCTGGCACAGGCCCGTGCATCTCTTTCTCTGAGGCAGTCATACATATTCCCACTGGCATTAGAATACTAATGTGTCACTGTGAATAGAGTAAAGCTTTAGAGCGGCGGTGGGAGTCGACCAACCTCTCAATATGTACGCTGTCTCTTCTGGGGAATCTAAATCTTCTTTAGCTCGCTCTCTCCTGCTGCTCAATCTCATTTAACTCCACTATGGAAACCCTGTCTCCTGTCCTCTCTAGTTTCTACTTGTCGTGGGAAATATATTTTCCAGACGTTTAGAAAACAGGTAGAGGTGAGAGTCCCAACCAACACCAACCCCCTCCCACAGCTCTATCCCTCCCTTTCTTTGCCCATGAAAGCCAGCGCAGCCAATATTTGCAGAGCTCTAAATCTTCGCCTGTTGAGTGCTGCTGTTGTTTTGGAGGGGAGTGCTTGGCATCGTCACGGCAACCTGCTGGGTCTGAAGGGGAGCTGGCCCATGGAGGAGAACAGAAAAATGTCTGTATAACTACGATTATAAAAACGCTGATATTTATGGGCAGGCTACACAACTCCAGTGGACCGCCAGAAGTCGTAGCAGCAGAACTGAACCCTTTTGACACAGTTTTTCCTCACTGCGTCGTTAATGGTGTTTTTCTTGATGGAGGTGTTGTAGTAGACAGTGCACGGAGCATTTTTTTTTCTCATTCAGCTCACATTCAAGTATTTCCATGCATTTGCAGTGGAAATTCAATGCAAAACTGTGAAAACAACAAGCGTGCAAGTGTTCACTCTAGTTCAGTTTCCTGCAGTTGTCTGCACGAGATGCACTTTATCCTCAGAATCTCACTTTCCTCCCTTCACTCACACCTCGTTTCATGCTCTAAATGCAGTTTGCCTAAAAATGTAACCAATAAATCGTTACTCCTAATAGCCTATAATATCTTAATAAGCCATTTTTTCCACTAGTAACAATTCTTTTTATGATAAGGTTTTAACTCAGTACTCACAATTTAGGTTCTTGATTGTCAAAGTGGCTAAAAGGGGTTTTGTTACATGTAAATGGAAATGATACACAGATTATGTGGATTTATGTACTCACAGCATGGTTGACCCGTACACTAATATTTTCATAAAATTATATTGACGTGAACAGCCTACAAATGTATCAATAAATCACTGGCAGATCATTTGCAGAACTTTATGTCCTACCCCCAAAGTGTTATACAGCTGTACAGCATCACCTCCCCCTTTTTCTCCCCCATCTCCTCCAGTTAGAGAATCCTCCACACATGAGCAGCCATTCCTGATTAGCCACACATTTGAGAAATGTCAGAAATGTTTCACGCGCCTCATCTCAACTCAACTGGTACAGTCAGACGTCCGTACAGGACTGATGAAGTCTATGGGCCGGGAAGCTAAGGGTTCACAGGGGAGGCCACATGCTGTAGGGCCACTATTCAGTTTAGAGGATGAACCCTCAGGCAGCTTCTGCTGTTTCTCCGCAATGTATTCGGAGAAACTGATGTCTTTCTCATGTCAGATGACGGAACTGAAATCTGTCCATCATTACAGGGCACACCACCTGAACTCCAGTTGCCCGGCAACTCCTGAGACCATTAAGCCATTTGCAGAAACACTTAACTGGACAAATATTTTCATTTCTGGCAAAAAGTGGGCACAGGCCGTCAAACTGCCTGGCTCTGGACAACAGTGGGATAGGGTGCGGCTCCTGGTGGAGCTGCCATGTGTGGATGGATGAGGAAAGGGGGGACAGATGGGGTAGTGGAGCACAATGCATTTCTCAAATGGAGCCTGGAAAAGAGTTCAGTTGGGAAAAAGATGTAACAGCATTTTTCATGGGATGCATATACAATTTTATTACCATCTTCATGGTATTATTTTGTGTAAGTGGTGGTGTGTTCATAGCTGCCGCAGTTAGGATGCAAATACAATGCAAAGGGAATATGGTCCCACTATTGTGAGTAGGTTTTGTTGTTTTAAGTTTCTACAACATAAGTGCAGTAAATAATTTTGTAAATCTATGTGTACCCTCAGAAACTCACTGGAGAATGATGGTTTAAAATGCAAATCTATTTAAAATGTCAAATGCTGGGAGTTCAGGTAACAGCCAATACATCAATATAAACCACAATTGTATTAAATACTTTGGTTGATGTGGTTTCCTTGGACAGTGCATGCAGAGAGAGAATTCATGTCTGGGTTTTGACTTTGCGGTGTGGCTACATGGCGCCCGTAAATCGAACCAAATAAGGGCCGCGGCCAGAAATCAAGCTCGCTCCCAAAGCCGGAGCCTCTGAGCCTTACGGAGATAGAAGGAGAGATTCACTGATCCCAGAAATCCCCCGTGGCATGCAGCTTGGCCTGCTCTTATCCAGCCACTGTGGCCTCTGGATCGGGGCCCATCGGTTGCTCACAGAGCTCATCGGCCTCTAACTGTTCCACACTACTGGGGTTGTTGAATGTGCGTGAGTGTGCAGGCTTAAAGTGCTTTCTGCAGGTTTATTGCCGACTTTGCTGATGCATGATCAGGGATTCACCGACTATTCTTTCATAACAGCGCGCATCAAAGCCAAAATATTTCACTACTCTTACGCCTCCACGTTCAACTCCAGGTCACCTCTAAACAAAGGCGGCGTGGACCGAGGTCTCTTTCAGCAGAGATTCAAACGGCGCTTGCTCAGGTCAGCAAATGAGGTCGCAACGAAGAAAGTTGTTGGCAGAGGGGATTTCTCAGAAAATATCTCCTCCGCTGGTTAGCAAGCCACAAATCCCTGCTTTGGCCAGAGGACTTTGCTGAGAGTGCAAGAAAAAATAGGGGGTAGCAGATGAGAAAAAAGGGAAGAAAACAGTGGACTGCCATACAAATTAAACGCAGATCAGTATATGTGATTTTTATGTCACAAATGAAAAAAAGGAAAAGATGAAAAATGGAGAGAAATAAACATCATCGGGCTGGCGGGGCCTCTTGTTTCATTTGGCAAATTGAGGCTCAGCACCATTACAGCCCAGTCATTACCTAGGAATCCAGAGTTCGGGAAAAGAAAACCAGGCCTTTCCTTCCTCATTTTCTCCCTCTCTTCATCTTTTTCACTCAATTTCTCTCACCCTCTACATCCCATACTCCTTTTTGCTCTCTCTCCCTTTCTCATTGTCTCCTTCTCCTTGTCGTCTTAGCCGTCTACTCATGGTTTGTTCCCCCTACCGTCTGTTCTCCCCAAGGGTATTTTCAAGCCCTTAAGTGACCCCAACATGCTGCATAGAGGGTATTTCTGCTAGTTTGGGGTTAGAACATATTCGACTGTTGGTGTGAGCTTGGATTGAGGAAGATTCTCAAGTGCACCACTTAGAAAAAAGCTCTAGATAATTTGGGGTTAGTGTTTATGAGGCATCCTGGCAGCCAATACTGTAATATGAAGAATAATATAACAAAAATCTGATCTGCCGTGCTGCGGGAAAGGAAGTGTGTTGGGCTCTGGTCATGTTATTAGTATTATTCTTCATGAAATGGGTTCCTTTCTGGTGGGAATGAAGAGCCTCAGAGTGAGCCCACGTCGGTCTGTGGCCGCCGGGTTTTACTGCTCGGTAAACAGAGCAGGGAAGAAGATGGTCTACACCACACATGTAGAGAAACCAAGAGACTTCAACGCTTGAATCAAAATCGTCTGTGCAGGAAAGCTCTCAAAGCTTGGTGCCAGCTTCACCACACAGGATACAGCAGCTTCTGGACTACAAAAGAGCAGCAGATTGCAAAGCAGATTCAAGATTTTGTATCTAAAATTTTGTTTAATACACTCCTTTTTTCCACTACAAAATAGTAATTGGTGTCATTGGATAGACAGACAGATGGAGTGAGATACACAGAGACAAAGACGGAAAAAGACAGAAACAGTCATGCATGACCTGCATTATTCCTAATCACCACACTGGAACCAGGTTGCCGTCTCTGTGGAAATTACCATCACAAACTAGACGCTGAAACTCACTCTCATTCGCAGGGGAAGACATATTCATTATCCTTTTAAGATAACACCCCATGCAGCTCTTCCAAAGTTCTTTTTTTTTGCTGTGGTTTTTCCACTGCATTAACCTGTGTGTGTGTGTGTGTGTGTGTGTGTCGGAGGCTGCCCGCTTAGATTAGCTCATCCTCTGACAGAAAGCCTCCTTTCTTCCCCCCATAAATTTCCTCTTAATTCTCCTTTTCTTTTAAGCAGCTGACTTTAGACAGGGTGAGCTGAGTTTCTGGCCAGCTAAGGCCACTTTCCATCACACTGATGTGTGTGTGGAGACAGGGCAGACCTCTCCTGGCTGGGATACCCGCCCTCAGTGCAGGGGTGAGATATGGGGTTGCGGTCAAAACCTGGATGGTGTAGGGTGCAAACCTGGACAGATGGAGAGACAGAGAACATTTCTAGTAACTGTATCCTTTTGGGAACAAGGTAAGTAAGTAAATAAAACAGTGGGTGTACTTTGCTAGACCTGGAAATTATAATAAGGTAACCTAACCACAACATAAACAAAAAGCAGTCAGTTTCCAGGAAAATGTTGGCATTGCACAGTGAAACTATGAATGCATCTTGGAACTGTGACCTGCCTTTACTATTACAGGAAACACTGAGCATTGACTGCAGCACTTTTTATTGCATAGCTGACAATTGTAATGATTATTTAATAGTGTTGTAATTTGTTAATTTGCAGAAAAAAGTTTTACGTTAATTATCTATAAAATAGCAGCATTTAACAATATCATCCATCCACCAACTCACAAACTACAGCTACTACTTTTTCTTTGGTCCAAGCCACAAACCGTTTATGTTTTTCATTTATTGTCTCCAACCCCAAGATGCGAAACCATTTGTGGAGTTTAAACCATAACAGCAAAAAGTTCAGTTAAAAATACTTAATGCTGTTCAGTTGCATGCAAATCTTCAGTCAGTTTCAGGGTGTCGTACACAGCACAGCTCAGTCGCATAGAACCAAGTCACATGAAAAGGTTTTTGTGCATAACAAAGCTCTTTACTGCTTACTTGTAGGTTTTGAGTTAACTATCCACGGCTCCCTTGAATCACAGGACTTGGTGAAGCGATGCTACAGCGAGGGTGGCATGGAACACTTTAATATGTTTGATTAAGTATGGATGAAGGAAATGGTAAGTTAAAGGGTTGAGAATTGGCCCTCAGACAGGGATGTCCCTGTTTCAAAATCTAGATAGGAAACGGAACAGAGACAAAATTGGGTATTTAATGTAACTAAATAGCTCAATTACTGAACTGACGTTTCAGCAAATCACCCAAAACTCCTCCGTTAGGAGTTTAGTCAACAGCACGCTCTGTGGTGGAAATGGGCAGCTCTCCGGTGTGATTGTCAATCTCTCCCTTGAGTCATCACTGAAAATGAGAACACTTTTTCATCCAACTTGTGTAGCTTAATAAGAACTGAAAAGTATAAAAGCACATCAAAGCCTTATACTCAGTTGCCAAATTGCTACCAAATACTAAATATCCTGTGATGTGGTGGGACACGAGGCTGTGCTCCTAGCCTCCTGCCAGGAGCATCTGTGTCATTGTGCCAGGGGGAGGGTGGCATCAGTGTCAGTCCTTTCACACCGCCCACTGTCCCTTGTGGGCAGATTTAGCATGGTGCATTCTTCCTTTTCAAAGAGTCTGGAGAGCCAGAGGAAAAGACAGAAAGAGACCCTGTTCATGACTGGACGAGGTGGAGTCACTGGGCACCGTGCCCACACTCTCCCCTCCCCTCACCCCCCCACTGGTGGACTGACAAGGAGCGGGAGTGAGAGGCTGCAGCTTTTGTCCGTCATATTAATGAGTGGCAGGCCAGGCCGAATGATTTTTAATGCGTGTGGTTTTTGGGGGGAGGGTGTCGTTGGAGTGGGTGTGAGCGTCAGGGTGTGGGGTGACAGGGCTTGTCAGTCAGAGGGACTGACAGACAGGCGGGTTGTGGGAATGGGTGACAGAGGCCATGCGGGGCCTTCATGGGCTAACATGGGGGCCTTTTATGAGTTTATCAAACCGCTGACCCCCCATCACCCTGTGGACAGGAAATGCTCTGCCAAATGAATGGAGAGATCATGTCAATGAGGAGGAAGGGGCCCAGGACAAGAGGCAGGGTGAGGGTGCGTCATGGAGGTGGGAAGATGAGCAAGAGGGTATTGTGGGTTAACTTGGTGGGTTAGGATGGAGATTCAAAGAGGATAAAGCTCATCCCGCTCTCATTTCACCATCTAAGACATGAGAATTATGACGATCTTCTCATTTAGCTCTCAGCAAGAGATTTCCCAACATGTCAAATTATACTTTCAAACTACTCATGTAGATTAAATGATAGAAATAAAAGTGCTACTGGTACGTGTTTTAATGTTTATTCTCATGAGACCATCAGGTCACCTTCGTGCTGTGCTGGAGGTTAACCGTATGAGTAGATTCTGATCCCCTTAAAACAGCCTTTTGTTGTTTCCCCCTCCTCTACCCGGCAGCTAAGTACAGTATTGGTAAACAGATCATGTAGCATTGCAGCAGTGAAGTGAGCAGTCGCAGACAGATCAGCTCAATGATAGAGAAGGATGGCAAAAGTTAGCAAGAGGGAGGGGGAGTTTTGACAAGAGAAGGGGAGAGAATAAGATATTTTCTCAAGAACGTGACACCTTCTGTATGATTTAATAGAAATGATGCTACATTTATTGCAGAATGTCAAGTGTGTGTGTGCTTGTCCAATTTAAACATCTGCAATATGCAACATGCAAAGATCTTAATGTGTATTTGCCTTTATTTTTCATCTCTCCAAAGATCTATATACTGTAAATCCACTATTTACATAAAATTCTCCATTTTATCAACCCTCCATGTGGGAGTTGTACAAAACATACCTCACCCTGAGACAGATATGTGAAAGAATAACATAAGAAGACCACGTGAAGCCAAACATCAATCTCCCTTTCAAAGATTATGGAGCTGAACACATTTATATGAAGCTGACCGGTGACCTCTATAACTGAGCTTAAGGGCAGTGAAAGTGCGTCGCCCAGGTTTTCTCTCTCTCTCAGTGTGTGTGTGTGTGTGTGTGTGTGTGTGTGGGTTGGTTTGGTCCAAGCTGGGCTGTCTGGATTTAAGGCCAGTGCTCTGCGTCTGTGTGTCTGGGCTCGGGTATCCTCCTCTATCCAGGCTGGCTTATTTATGACCTGAGCCGGGCCCGGTCCAACAGCCAGAGACAGAGAGGAGAGCAGGGATTGAGCGCTGCATAACCCCGGTGCATTCCTACGCACAAGAGACCTGACTGACACACATTCACATAAAACACACACAGACGCACAACAGATAAGGAGATAGATATATCTCTCATGATCTCATATGAAAAACTGTAAGTGCTAGGCTGTAGAGTGAGCTACTTTCCTCCCTACTATATGTTCTCACCCTTCTCTCTCTCTCTCTCTCTCTCTCTCTCTCTCTCTCCTGTGATCACTGTAGGCATCTGTTTCAGGGTCACAGCTCTCTGTTACAGGTCCAGGTTTTACCTTAAATAACTGAAAAATTGAAATTGAATACCATCTTTAAAAGCAGGGGGAGGCAGTTCTCTGGAAAATGCAAAAAAAAAAAAAAAATTAAAGCTCTTTCATGCCCCTCCCACCAGATAAGCACTTCCTACGTGCAGGAAAAAGAAGTTAGCTGCTTCGACCGATAAACTATTAGCAATATTCAACATAGCCACCATTATCACCATTATTATGCCTCTATGGTAAATCTATGTACACAACCTAAAAAAACCCTGTAACACATTGAGATATAACAGGAAAATGTAGTTAGGAGCTTCAGTCATTCCTGTTGTGATTGTGCTCCTGATGCCGCTAAAGAACGTTTCATGAACATGAACTTGAAGTAGGTGCAGCCACAAGTCTTTACAGCTAGCAGGAAGCTAAACTATTAGCAACATGGCCTCTCATCGCCTACTCTCAGGGTAAACTTTTGCAACCAGCCAAACTGAATGACGCCCTACTTTGCTACCATGTTGTGCCCCATTTTAGTTGACCTTTGAGATGTTATGACCGAGCATTTAAGCCTTAGTGCACTATGTTCTGAGAGCCGATCATGGGCAGGAGAAGTAGGGCTGCAGGCATCCTAAAAACCATCAGTTTTAAAAAAAAGTTTAAACTTTTAGGGAGTTTGGAGTGTCATTTCAAGTGTCCATCTGAATTACAGTAAATCCGGGCACTGGTCACCCCATCAGGCAATCTCAGAGAGTTCAATCCAGCCAGCTGCAGCTAGAGTACTTGGTAACTGCAATTACTGCCGCTGCACCGTGACACGTGTCTGTACATCTCTCACATCTCTCACCTGCATCCAGGTGCTGTGGCTGCTTCGACAAACACGATGTTGGTGCTCATGTTTTCTTTCTGTTTGTGAAACACTCTAAACCTAAACTCTGACTGACTTCCAGTGTCCCTACACTGGTACACAAGGTTTCTTTGCTGATGTGGAGTTTAAAGCTGATATATCAAAGTCCTGCTTCTTCTCTTACCTTTTCGGTACTGAAGTAGTTTCTGCAGTTGGTTTAGATTAAAGAGTTCAAGCCCGTGGATCCACATGAAGGCCCTCGCTGCTCTATGTATTCTTTATTTCTTCCCTCCCTGCCGTCTTTTCACCTTTTCCCCCCATGTATGTAAAAGCCTCGCCCTATCTTACGTCATTGCTCAGTCATCTCTGTGTCACTGAACTCTTAAATACCAAAGGGGTTGTATATGGTTTGGGCATAGATTTACCAAAATATCTCCGAACAACTGAGGCCGACTGCTGACTTTCCGTGGGGACGAGAAGGGATGGGTAAGAGAGTGCTTCACTGCACCTCTGTTTTTTTCAAATTCGCTCTTCCTTTTTTGTGGTTAAATGTCGCGGAAAATTGGACGGCCTGGCAAAGCAGAGGTGGATGTTTTCCCCGAAGCAGAGTGCAGATGGAGCACATTCCAGGGGAAAGCTGTGTAAATCCCTCCATTGATTTGGTGCGAAACCCTCCTGACCTCTGGAATACATTAGCAGATTAGCCATGGAGGCCATGTGCACACAGCTCTCTTAGCTCAGCCATCTGCCTATTCAGACTCCACACCAGCAGCAGTCTGCCCGTGGCCCCCCAAACACAGAGCCTGGATACCAGAGGCAGATGGGCCCTCACCCACTCTGATACTCTCAAAGCCCAATTACAACTCTGAGTGCGTACTTAATGTGCTCACTTGTAGTTATGCGCATGTTTGCTCCATATATGTCTTGGAGGGGTGCAGCATGCTTCTGCTGTGATCACTGAATTTAAACCTCTCTTTTGTATCTTCAAATATTCCTTAACCTTCACTTTCTTATATCATACTCCCTCTTTCATCTCATTCAGTCAAACACAAAAAGACACAGGGTGAGTTGTGGTCGATTTCATGAGAACTTAAAGAAAAATCTGTAAAAACAGAGAGAACACAAGTGGATCTTTACACTAACACTACAAGCATACACAAGGGCAGTTTCACCCCACAGGCCATCACTGATTGATGAACTCTAGTTTTTCTAAAGTACATTATTGCAGTCAGTTTGCACATTGCACATGTCTGCTGGAGGCCTGTGGGGTGTTTTGGGGGGCTGTCTTTGGTAAACCCACATTGCTTGCAAAAGAGAATGGGGTCTTCATCCCATCCAGCTTGAAACACCAGTGATTATAGGTCTCTACATTTGAAGCTGCAGCAGAAAACCTTAAGCTAAGGCTATAAATTACAATAGGGAGCACTAATAGGCAGATGGAGGATGCTAATTCTGTCCTATTTAGAGGTTAACAGTATATTGACTTTAATAACTTTTACCAGACCCCCAGTGTCATTCTGGCTTCCAGCTTGTCCATTGTACTGCAACCTTTGGACATGTGCTTTTCATAACATTGTAAGCTCATATAAAAGCTAACAGAGCATTAATGGATTGAGCAAGTGGCCATTGACCTGGTATTGTGCATGTGTGTGTTTGGATGCGTGCGTCTTGTTGGGGGGTGAGGGGTGGTGCTCTGGGTCAGGGGGACAGGCATCATGGTCACAGGCTACAAGGCCCACTAGGACCCCTGTGCCCCCTCAGAGGGGACACATGGCCCGACACCCCCCGACACACCCCCACACCATAGGCAGACTGTTCACCCACCAGCCAAGCAGCCTGACTCCCAGATGGCGGCTGCTCGCTGTCCGTCTTCTAGCGCGTGGCAGAAGAAATTAAATCAACTCATCTGTCATCAGAGTTCTCTGTTTTTTTTCACTGAAGACTGAGTGATGCACTGACCTCTGGGAATAATACAGATACAGCCGCTCTACTCTACTCTGTTTTACTGTACTCTACTGGACTCTACTCTGTTCTGCTGTACTGTACTGTACTATACTCTATTCTACTGTGATCTACTCTACTCTACTCTACATTACACTGTACTGTACTGTACTATACTCTACTCTATTCTACATTACACTACTCTACTCTACTCTGTTTTACTGTACTCTACTGTACTCTACTCTGTTCTGCTGTACTGTACTGTACTGTACTCTACTCTACTCTATACTGTACTATGCTTCTTATTTCCCAGCCCCTCCACGCACTCTCTCCAGTTTGAATAGAGCTCAGCCATGTAGCATATGTACTCTACACAGTCAGTTGTGAACATACAAGCTGGCACATGGATGCTGCATTTAAACAAAGTATCCATCAGATGTCCCACATAACAATAACAATAACCACAAAACTAAACATCCTTTCTGTTCAATGTCAATGTGGGCAGCTGACAGTCACTACTGACCACAGGAAAAATGTTACAGATGGGAGAATTTGCTTGTGCACATCTCTGTGCTGTTGCAGTTGAGTAAACAAGTTCCCAGTCTAGACTGGCTGGGGGCTGTGATGGTCGAATACAGAGGACATTCAATGAAATACACATGGCACCACCGCATACACAACCGCTGAAAAGGCATGATGAGGAGGAAGTATCCCTGAATGAGTTATCACTACCAAACATCATCCCTGCACTCAGTCACATTTATGGTGCATAATATTGTTGTTATTTACAAAACATCCAATCTTAACTAATCATAGAGCCTAAAATTCAGTGAATTTCAGTGAAATTCAGTTTCAATTTTAGGATGTTTTGTGAAAAATGTTTGGATTAAGGAAGAATTACTTAACTGGAATAATGAAAATCACATTTGATTTAATTCAAATGTTGAATTATTGGAGTCTATAACATTCTAATGTTACATACAAATACACAATTTGTTTAAGGAAATTTAAAAAATAAATAAATAGTGAAAAGTGTTATTTAGATAAGCTTTACCTCTGACATTCATACCATCATATTCATTGCACAGATAAGTGTCAGGTGCCAAATCATGCAACACACCTGGTAAATATTTGGC
Organism: Pempheris klunzingeri; assembly: GCF_042242105.1. Classification (NCBI taxonomy): domain Eukaryota; kingdom Metazoa; phylum Chordata; class Actinopteri; order Acropomatiformes; family Pempheridae; genus Pempheris; species Pempheris klunzingeri. The sequence continues at coordinate 19,081,066 of NC_092023.1, forward strand.
CAGTTCCTCTTATTCTGTGGGCACTTCCTTTTAAACTGAAAGGTTAAGGACTTTCTCCAGTTGCACTGTGTGCCATGCTGTGTTCGAGTGAATTCTCTCTTTTTCGCTGAAAGAGTTTCCCGCCCTCGGCTCTCTGCACCCTGGTTAATGTTTACTCAGTGATTGATTTGGCTCTTCTGAGTAATGCTAGAGAAACAACAACTGATCAGTACTTTAAGCACATCAAGCCTTAGAAGTGGCTGCGCTGTGCTCGAGAACAATTTGGCTCCCCGGTTGGAAAGCAAAACAGAGAGAGCCCAAAGGTGCCATGTTTTCACACCATCTTTGATTTATGCCTTGTCTTCAGCTGAACCTTGGGTCGTGTTCCCTTTTCTCTCTCTCTCTCTCTCTCTCTCTCTCTCTCTCTCTCTCTCTCTCTCTCTCTCTTTTCTCCCAGTCCCCCCCCCTCCCTCCTATTTCAATTTCATTCCTATTTCTCTACTTATTGGTATTCTTCCCTTTGCTCCCATTTCCCTCCCTGGCTTTTTTGTCTACTTCTTAAGTGCTTAAGGTCTCTCAGGAGAAGAAAATGCTCCTCACACTTGCACAAAACCTACAACTAAGAGCTGCATTTTAGAAGAGGTGTGAAACTTAAACTGCCCCCCCCAACCCCCACCCCTTCCCTCCACCTCCTTGTTGTTCTCTATGCTTCGGGGTCAGAGGTCACCAGCCTACTATTCCTCAACCTATCAACCCTCCTGACAGGACCGTATTGATTGTCACCTTCATTGTTGCCTTGTGGAATAACAACAGCCATATAGCCAAATATTAATTGTGTGTTTTTCCACTGCAGCAACACAGCAGGACATTATGATGTGGGAGGAAATATTCAAATAGTTTTTGAACAAATATGACAGATAGGATTCATATACATGACAATAGCTTCCTCTCCTGCTTGGCCCCTTGCCTCTAGCCTTTCTACCCTATGCCCTCTTTCTCCACTCCCCTCCTAAATGTCCCCCTCTCTTCCTCCAACTCTTCACCCCACCCTCAGTTTTCTGTGAGGGATCATGGGTAGTGTGTAGCATGGCCAGTTGTTTGTTGTCACTGTGAATTACGGTGACATACTAAAGGAGTGACAGTTCGTGCTGGGTAGCAGAGGCACTGCAGAGAGAGGCCAGGCCGGGGTTGAGGTGGCTGTTTGTGTGCGTTTTGAGTGGGGGGAGCTCTTTCTTTTTCAACTTTACCCAAGCTTAGCACTACAGCTGGGGGGAAGAGACAGGGGAGTGGCGTTCAGTGTGAACATCAGGATTCTCAGGGATCAGTTTACAAGGTGTGCCTCCTTGACTTTCACTGTTACAGTAATTACAAGCTGAGGTTTTCCCACACTGCTTCGCTGCGCTGGTTGTACATTTAATTACAGCAAACACTCCAATCCACAGGATGATGGATTATTTGTGGCTTTTCTAGGCTGACAAGGCATATCATCTTGTTACAAGAATAAATGCTTTCTGTTACAGGCTGTTGATATTGACAGTTTACCTTTTTAACTGAAGAATAGTTGTGGGCAACATGTATGCTTTATAGATGATGTGTGTTTTATTAAAGGGACTAAGAGAACTACCACTTTCAAATGAGACATAATTAATAATTAGACAACAATTAATTTACAGTATGTTTTATATCTATATATAATAGATTTATAAGTGGTAAGTAATGACTTCATTAATGATTGGTAGTTTAATAATGGTTTGCAGATCAATAATAAGCCATTAACATTGACTTTTGTGTCTCCCTAAAATGTGAGAAATCTATTCGGCTGGTAACTGTGGTATTTCTGCTCAACTTGCTTTTTGAAGAATCTGCAATTTCTTGTATTATTTTACATTTCTGAATGCAGAACTGATGACTTATCACAAAGTAAAGTGGGGTTCTTCCAAATCTATAGTCTGCAGTTGTAAGCTCTAATTTCATTTACTGTAACGAGCTTCCTACTTCAGTCAGAACTTATTACTGCAGTTACGAATTTTAAGGCTTTTCCAGAGGCCAAGTGGTTAAATGGGCCGTTGGAGGGGTCTACTTGATTAATTAAAGAGTTAACTAAAAGGACAAAGGAAAATATGATGAGAGAGGACATGGGAGGATATTCAACTGCTAAAGTGTTTTTTTCTAGACAGTTTACTTTTTTCTTTGACATCCCAAAAGTTGTTTTTTTATTTACTTATTACTAACAGGTAAGGCATTAATAAATTATTACCTAACCGTCAATAAAGCCATTGGTTACAAACGAAATTAAATCAAATCCTTGACTCAGAAATATTACACCTCAACTCCCAGATGTTTTCCTTTGCCGCTCTCTAACCGTACTATACTTCTCAACACAAACCACATTTACAATTCCATTATTCTTTTGCTAAAATGCTGCTCTGCTGGAACAGTTCTGCATGTTGGCCTCGTCCCATTTTTCCAGAGCGATTTGACCATGATTGATGGAATATGCAGTAACGGGGCACCCAAACTGCTAAGTGCTTTGAAAAGATGTGTAGCACTCAGCTTGATTAATTTATTTGTACAGTGCAGGTTTTCAGTGAGAATGAGCGAAGTGTGCATTAGTCGCCACATTTTCAGGCATATACTGTATGTCTGTTTACATGAAGAAAAAGTTGTAAAGACTTTTCCCGGCAACTCTCCAAGGTTGGTGTAGGCATAATCTTTTTCTTTATAAATAAATTAATCAATAGGTCTTTTGTCTTGAGGTGCATTCTGTTCTGCAGAGGAGTCTATCCAGGTGCCTCCATAACTACTTGGTTGTTTTATAGGCCTAGTAGGAGTTTTTAATCTGCCCTGCTTTGTACAGCTCAGGATTTCTGCCATTGCCGTGGGCAAGAGGGCGGAAGAAATAGAAACTGGTAGATGCTGAGAGATGGGTTCTTCAGGGGATGCCATTGCTCAACAGTGTGATTAGGACTTGCAAGTGCAGAACAATGTGGTAGACAGTAATGTAAATCTGTCAGTCTGTGCTCCGGAGGTAGGCATGCTGCAACCTGAAGCCTTGAGTCAAGCCAGCTTGCTCACAGTTGCTCCTCTGTTACTGAGTGCGGGAAACCATGTAAACAGAGGCGAAAACAGTACGCACAAATGCACACAGAGAAAAAGTAGAGTGAAAAGTGTATTTTGAGGGTTGTGTCATGTGTGCACAGTGTTGTTTGTCAGGACGCAGAGTATAGAGATGTTTAATAAGACATGTATCTCTGTCACTTTCCTTCTCCTTCTCTATCTATCTGTCTGGATGTGGTGCAGAAGCAGCTTGAGGGGGTCAAAGGTCAGGGCCCTGCTGAGGAGGTGACTTCTCAGGAGACCGCTCAGCCCAAATTAGGCCTTAGATTGGCGTTCACGGGCAAAATAGTTAACCTCAGCTCACCTCATCGTCCCTTAAGAAAACATATGCTTTACCTCAATGCCTCAGTTTTGTTTTGACAAACTCTGTCTACCACACAAGGGCAAACATGCTTCGCCATGAAGGACCTCTGACACATGTCTAAACATCTCCTGGATAAACAGTTACTATCAAATTATTTCCAACACCCATATTAATACAGAGAGGATCAAGTCATGCCAGTGGCCATATTTTCAGAATAATTAGGGACTTTACTAAGGCTACAGATGTGACTAACAGGACCACATAAAACATGTTGGAGCAATATTGTTTACTGCTCCCATAACTTACTATTTCTTGTGCTCCTGCCACTGGACTGAGCAGCATGTAGGGACACAGAGAAACAATAAACAGAGTTAAATGTGGGAGTGGGGAATGGAAAACAGCACCAAGTCAAGGTCAAGTCTATAACTGCCGCCCCACAGAGTGATTTAGGTGCTGTGGCCAGCGGGCTTGTCCAATAGCAGCCCTGCAGTATGAGTAAGGCTGGGATGGTAGAGGTGTTGAGAGCCTTGGTGGTAATGACTTGCTGATGACATCAGGACATAGAGCAGAGTCTTTTCTTGGCCCAGGGGTTAAAGGTCAGACAGCCCATTCACTGACCTTGTGATTTATTCCCTGGGCCTCCCTCAATCTATAATCACAATGAAAGCTATGTGTATGCTGGGAATGCATGACTCTCTGAGGTGGGCACTCCAGAGAGACCCTAAATACTTTCGATTTGTTCCTTCAGCCCGCTTTAGTCCTGACTTTATCACTGTCTGTGAGGAGTGTTTTGTGAAGATCAGCCAGATGACAGACAGTGCTCAACTTTAAATGGTGAAAAGTCTCACAATGGAAAGCACCTGCTTTCAAAATGCAGTGAAAGTCTTTCAGACACAACTAAGAGGAAGAGAGAGTGCGTGAGGACATCCTCAAAGATAGCATCAGTTCTTTTCACAGCAGCGAGTAGTGCTGCTGGTAAGAGCAATAGATTATAGGTACAAAAAAGCACACATACTGTGAGTTGTCACTCAGAGCTGCTGCTAGTTCTGTGGAGCAGTTTTTTCTCTGTACATTGTGTAATGTTTAACCTGACTTCCTGCTGCACCGGGCAGAGGAACTGCAGGGATCACTGCAGTCAGAGCTAATGTCTAAACCCCCGACAACAGGGAAGCAGAAACAGATTGCAAATGACATACGCTTAAACAATGAAATCTAATCTAACACAGTCTCATTTTTCATACTGTTAAACAAGTGAGAGAGGTATTTCAACTGTGAGAGTAAATCAAACTTCTATCAAGCTTGTTAATTATTTCATTTGTACATTCAGCATTAATCTACAGGCAACAGCTGGTTAACTCAGGACAAAGATTGAAGGAAGCAGCTTGTCTGGATCTGTCCACTGGTACCAAAATATTTCCACCAGCAACTCTAAAGCTCACCACCAAAATGGTGTCAGGCGTAAAAATGACTGTTTACAAAGTTATATTGATTACCTTGATCTTAGTTAATGAGCTTTAGAGATGCAGAGAGACAGATTTTGTTTCCTTTGGACAGCTAAAGGCTAAGCTAAAGCCTGTTGTATAAGAGCATCAGCATCAGGAAACATTTCATAGGCCCTTAAAATCTCATATACAGACTCTTTGAGAAAATGATTTTTGAATCAGCAATGGAAACAAATTTTCAGTAGTAACACTAACATGATACCTTTTCTGTCCAGGCTCTTCAATGCTAGTAACACCAAGCCCGGAGTCATTGAACTAATGAATTTCTGGCTTTGCAATGATGTAAGTCTTACAACTCGCAGTCAGAGTGTGTAGGTTTACTAAAGAGGAGTATTGAGCTGTTCTGCTTAGCTCTTAAAGGACTGTTTGCTTGAGGAGAAAAACAAACCAAACTTCGACAGTGTCAGCACAGGCTGAAGTCCTGACTTGCAAAGGATGAGTCATACCCAGAATGACTGAAGTGACCTGTTCTGTGAACCAAATGAGCTGTGTAATGTGTTTGTACGTGTGAGCATAACGCTTGTGTGTTGTGTGACCACCGAAGCATGGAAAAAAAGGGAGAAAGGAAGGGTGAAATAAAAAAAGAGAGACAAAGACAAAGTCAGACTGAAGATGTGAGAAGTGTTCGAATGCCAGGAAAAGGCTCCATTCATTCTTCATTTTATAGAGAGGTATAAAGTTGTCAGTTCCACTCAGCATTTCTCTGTGTTTCTCCCTGGAAAAAGTCCTGTGTTGCTTTTATTAGGAGAGATGGTGCCAGTCAGGTGGGAGGGGAAGCAGACATTTTGATCAGGAGTTATACTGCACCACTGCAGCGTGCCACATGTTTTTCTATCATGTGCTGTGGCTTGCTGTTTCCCACTGCAGCTTGGGGGGATTGAAACTACCATACTCCCAGTTTCAAACTGGAAACATCAACTTCCCCCCGTCCCCTTTCAGCTGAGCTCCACTGCAGGCACAATCTGCAGGCATCCCAGCTATTTCAAACACTCTGGAGTACTGAGGTGGAAACATGTGAGGAATCTGGATGATTGACCCTCCACTCCCCCTCCATCCACTCCCTCCAGCCCTGCTCTCTGTTACCTGCTGAGGGGGAGGAGAGGACAGCGGAGGCCTGGCTGTCTGGACGAGGTTATTACGGCGTATCAGTGACAGCGAGGAGGAAGGCCCGCTGACTTATGGGGTGATGCCTCCTAAGCTAAAAGGAGAGGGACTCCGCTGTGTGAGATGGCTCATGTTGGGCAGAGCGAGATGGCTGAACGGTTGGAACTGGCCTCCTAAATGGAGGAGATGATCAGAGTGCCCCCATGATGAGAATGAGAGGTTTCTCTTAAAATACTTTGCTACTTTCAAGAACATCTCTTGTACTGCTGCTACCGATTCTTACCCCCCCCCCTAACCAAACACCTAAACTTTCCTCTCGCACTTTCTCTTACATCGCCACATGGCTGCAGAGAAGCTACAGTATATGGTTCAAATTAGACCTTGAGGCGTGCGTCTACTTCTTACTTCTCTCTCCAATCTCCCCCCATCCCCCACCACACGCAGCTCTGGGCATTTGTTTCATATTTTGCACAGGATGTGACTCACACACGTTTGTTGTTTTAATTATACAGTGTCAGTGATATATTGGGAGAGAAAGGAGGGCTGTCTCTAGGATTTGGCATAGTGAAGTTGCAATAACATATCACTGCCATTCATGATTAACAGCAGCACCCTCAAGGAAGAAGAAAGAACGATCTTCCATAGGAGAACAAGTCTGTTTTGTGCTCAGTGATTCTCAGCACTGAATATCTCCGTTAGGCTTCTAATGCATTCAGAGAGACAGAGGGAGGGGTTTTGGCGTTCTGGCCCAGTTCACTGTAAGGGAGTGGATTGTCTATGTGCCACTGCAGTAAAAAGACACCATATAATGGTTGATTGACTCCAATAGAGGCGTACCCCACAACCACTGCCTATGTTATCACTAATATAGCACTGTTGGGATTTGAGAGGACGTGTTGTGATGACCGTGGCTGCTTAAAATAGACTTGACTCTTTGGAAACACCTTCATAACACCACAATAAGAAATGGGACTGAGCTTACAGCTTTGTGAGACTGTGTCTAAGGCACAGCTGCTGGTGCCAGTGTGCTAACAGGCTAAAAATGACAGTGCTAACATGCTGATGTTAAGCAGGCATGATATTTGTGTCAGCAAATTTGTGCAAATTAGCACAGGATAATATGCCAATTTGCACAAAACACAAGTGAAGCTTAGATACTTGGACAGATTAAACTTTCATGACACATGATGAAAAGTTGAGGGATCACCAAAGCCATTTGTATTCATCCTCTGGGCACCAAGAATTTCTATATAAAACTTCATGGCAATTCATCTCGCAGTGGTCAAGATATTTCAGTCTGGACCAAAATTTGGTGACAAAAAGTTGGTGGACAGACTGACTTTGCCATCCATAGAAAAAAGAAGTTGCTGGTACCAAGTAAAACATCATCACTCTAAAGTAATGAAACTTAACAAGTAAGGGCTGGTTAAAGATCCCTCCAGACGTGTCATCGAAAAACACAGAATCTCTGAATATGCAAATCTTCTATATTTCAGAAGTTAAATAGATGAATGTAAGATGTCTCCTACCTCACCCACATCACACATCACTTTTATACATTGCATACTGGTGCACAACTGGCTTTCAAACTAGTTGTGATGTCACGTGATCATATTTGGATGACCACGTGTCAAAGGAGAGCAAAGATAAACTTTCCCTCCACTGCCGATGAATGTGAAAACAGCCTTCTGGTGTCAAACTCTGCACATACATCATTCAGCACAGTAAGGGTCAAATATCCAAGTGAAGTATCAATGAGCAAACCACATTTTGAAGTGCAGGGCTACTTTAATTTGAACCAATTAGCCGTTCCACGGACAAAGGGAAGTAACGGCTAGTTGTTGATTAGCTCACTTCAACAGCATCTTAAATTTGCATAGCAGCAGGGGACGTGCCTAATGACTGGTGACTGGCTCAGCCTCAGACATCACTCACAGCTTCAATCTTCACAGCGAGAAGAGGTATTCCCACCACTAACACAACGACATTGGAGAACCTCTCCAATAAGCTGATGATTTCCATCAGCGGTGACATGGAATCAATATGTTCATCTAACGCTGATGGCAAGCTATTAGCTTGTCACTTTCTTTCTTCTCCTCCGCTGTCTAAATCAAAGCACTATGGCTGCTGGCACAGGAGGGATTAAGGAAGAAAGAGGAGTGAAGAAAAGATTGGAGATGAAGAGGGACAATGACAGGTTGACAGATACCACAGCGCAAGGGCATTGAGTCCATCCAGTTCTCAGTCAAAGGCCCATGAGACTCTGCTTGATGAGGTTTCTTTCAAATGAGAGATGCCTGAGCAGTAGAAAATAAATTGGGCGATTGTAGTGGGAGGAAAGAGACACACAGAGAGGGAGAAACAGTGGGGGGTATTTTGTGCCACTCTTGAAAAATGAGTCAAACTCTCCTTCCTCACCTCTCGCTCCCTCTTTATTTCTAGCCAACCTGTCAGCTGCACTGTTATCTGATGGCTTTACTGGTGGAGGCAGAGATGGGAGAGGAGAGAAAAACAGACGTAGAACTCTCCATTCACAGGCCAAACCTTCGCCTGAGAGGAAAAAAAAAAAAGTCTTGTTAGTGCCTCTTTTCAAAAATGAATGGAAGAGTTTTCCCTCTCTTGTTTAAAAAAAGAAGGCTTTAGCAGTGGAAGTGAGACAAAAATAAAAAGTCTGTGGAGATTAGAGTCTTCTACCCTCCTCTGTGTCTCTTTCAGGGCACTTGAACGCCTGAACCAATGCAGGAGACAGCTTGAAGCAGTGGGGGAGGAGCTGCAGGGGGGCAGCCTTCAGTCTCTCTCTGGGTAGCCATGGACAGATCTGTGGATTCGTAGAAAAGTTTAAAAACTTTAATTACTACTGATTCTGCAATAAAGTACCATATCATATACACAATCCTTCTATGTCTCCAAACATAATGATTTTTGCTTTTATGTTAACAGTGTGTTTGTTATGTGATGTGATGTTTAATGAGTATTTACTGTTGAGCTCTTTGCAGAAGCAGCGGTGGAATCCACACTGAAGTTAAAGTAACAATATCATGTTGTAAAAAAAATGTCATTACAAGCAAAAGTCCTACATCCAAAGCTTTACTCACCGGTGTGAAGTATAAATAGTGAAATGATTTTTAAATAATAAAAGACAGAGGAGCCACTTTTACTGTTACATAGTGCAAAATTATTACATGACATCATCGGATTATCATTACTGTTGCATTCACATATAAGCAGCCTTTAAAGGTTGAGCTTATTTGAACTGTTGGGTACTTAAATCTCTGATAATAATAAAGATTTGGATTCCACTGCGCCAGATAGTTGATCTTTATTTTATAACACTGAGATCCTCTGCTGACGTGTTCACTATAGAAAATGACACCCTGTTTAAATTGTTGTATTTTTATGCATTTCCACGTGCTTTTATTGCATTAAGAAAGACAGTTTCATCACCACCTGCTCCTCTTCTAGAAATTGGAGGCAGATGACACTATAGCTAAGTAGTTTGCACGCTTGCCAAAGTGTCCTTGAGCAAGACAGCCTCACTTTGCTGTAAGGATTTTATTGATTGATGTCTCAGTCCCCATGCAGTATCTCAGCGGTGGAATGCCATGACGTAATTACTCAAATACTGTACCCAAGAACAATTCTGATGTGCTTGTACTCTGCTTGAGTATATCCATTTTATGGGAATGTTGTAGTTTTTACTCTACTAGACACTACTCAGATACTACATGTATCTGACAGCTGTTGTTACGAGGTACATGGCACATAAAAGTATTGGACAACTTTCAAATTGTCATATTTGATGTATATTTTGATATTGTTGTATCATTACTAATGTCTTTAACTACTTTGTTGTGTAATCAGCTCTAAAATTTAACATATTTTATGGTCTTATGTTTTCTATACTATTATTTTGCTGGGAACTGGTACCACTCTATTTTCTAAAACTGGAAATGAGGAACCTTTTATTAAAATGGAGGATATTTTACAATGTGGTATTTATACTTCCAGGCTACTTGAAATGATCTGAATACTTCTCCCACCACTGCAGAAACTAAATATAGTGAAACATACTGCGTTTTTGTGCGTTTGTGTGTATGTGTGTGTGTGTGTGTGTGTGTGTGTGTGTGTGCGTAATGCGCATCTCCTCCCGCAGATGTCCTGCCTCGGCCACTGAGGGGCGTTGTTACTGCGGTCTGACAGCTCCCGAGCGGAGCAGGGGCCCTTGCATTGGACTCAATTTAAGCAAGTTGATCGCAGGGCAGGCAGGCAGGCAGGCAGCGCTGCAGTTTGATGGGCGGAGGAAGGCAGGGCCCAAAGGCACTGCGGCCAGGAAGCGGCTCGAATTACACTGGGGGTGCTTGGGGGGGAATGACACCCACTGGAGTGAAGGAGGAGGGCAGTGTGTGGAGACGTAAGGAGGAGAAAAAATCTAGTAAACCTGACAAAGCGTCTGAGAAACAGTGCGAGGACTGTCGGCGGAGAAAGAGAAAGAGACGCGAAAGACGCTCTTTTCACCAGGGAAACGCGCACTGATGGATTTTATGACATTTTGCATTGGACAACTACCCTCTTGTACCTCTTAAACCCAGTACCACCTCCTTAGCAGCTGCAAACTTTCTATTTAGTTGACAAGTGCGCTGCTCAGGAACACTGGGCATGTTTTGCGCCCCAGAAGAAACTTGGTGACGGGGAGGAAAGTTTCGGGGGGACAGCGGTATGGTTCTCCGAGCAGTTTTTTTGAAGGATAACGCGTGTAAACTCGGATTTCTTTGCATGGCATTGGACAACGCTGCCAGTCGGGTTTGGAATATATCCTCTAATCTGAGTTGAAGCCGGCTGACTGTGGAATAGTAGCCTACAGTGAAAAAAGGCAGCGCCTCGCAGATTTTTTTGGTGCATTGTGGAGTTGGAGACATTCCTCCCTCTGGATTCAGCTCATGCTCTCTCCTCCCTTATCTGTGCATGCCAAAACACAGATCTCCACGATTTTAGTCCTCCCTGGTAAGTATTTTCAGTTTACGTCCAAAAGCTTCCTCTGAATCTCATCTGTCAACGTTTCTGCTGTCATGACAAACTGGCAGGTTGTAGAAATGCTTTGCGCTTCGTTGGCGTGCATCGTTTTCAAACGGCTGCATGACAAAATCACAAATAATTTGCTTCTGAGTTGAATTTACAGAGGTTTCTAACCTAGAGTCAGCCCCCTTCTGAGACTTTTAAGTTTGTAAAATAGTTCTCCATAAAGTTTCTTATTTGAAAATGTCCTAAATTTGCACCAAACAAAATAACGCAATGAGTTTTATTTATGTTGTTTTTGACTGAAGTTTTATCCAGTAAAATCTATCCTTGTTTATTTCAGAAGGCGAGAAACTCCACAGCACCTTGCATCATCACTTTAGGGCCCATTAACAAGTGTCCTGGTTATTTATTACTTTGCTTAATTTTCTACATTGCATTTATGGTGCCAATTATCCCGTGACCGCGGTTGTTTTTTCACTGCTTGGTGCCGGAGCCCTAAATCACCGAGCTGCTCCAAATGAGCCCCCATTGTGGAAAAGCCAAACTGATTTGAATTTCAATAGGAATTCAATCAGTGCCAAGAAATTTCATTCAAAGCCTGGTTTAAATGAAGGCTGTGGTTATGTATGAAGCGAAGTCCCTCGTGTGTCCAAATGTCATTTCGTCAGCAGCACGTTAAAAGATCACGTTTGTTTTTAATGAAGAGCACATTGTAGCAACTCTTTGAACATTTTCTGTGCAAATTTGTGTAGATTTTATTTTTTATCTTCATCTTTTTTTTATTTTTTTTTTATCTCTTTACGCGTTCGGTTCCTTACGTGTGGTTAGAGCTGTTCGATAGCTGCAGAATAATCCAGTATTTTTTTTTATTGTTCTCTAGACATTACTCACTTTTTAATGATGTAAACGAGTGGAGGTTTCTGGGTAATTCTGGTCTCTGTTCTCCCTGCTGAAGTTCTCTGACAGCGGTAAGCCCGTTGGTTGATTGCTTCACTTATTGGTTTACAGTTCATTAATAATTCATGCGTCTGAGCTGCAGCCATGCAGAATTATGCGCCTTAATTGCAAAAATCAAATCTCCACATTTCTCCAACAGAGTTAGGATGTCGGGATAAATTCATGAATTCAGTCCGGCTCCGTGTGCGCGTCCGTCCGGCACATCCCCGTGTAGCCCCCCGAGGGTCGAATCAAACACAAATCAGGTTTCAGATTGGCGCTCTACAACTCAAACTACATGTGTCTTTGCGTTTAAAGCCAATCGATCCGTCCAGTTGGAGCAGAAGGAGCGCAGGGAAGCGTGACTTCACCAAACCTCCAGAGACACTTCAGCACGGTTCAGCCGCAGATGTCTGTCGAAACAAATTGGTGTGTGTGTGCCCCAATATTGCAATATTGCATTTCAATTAAAACCTTATTGGTTTCATAATCAAATCACAGAAATGTAATAAGGTGACGCAGCAGCGCGGGCAACAGGTTTGGCGCATCTGTTGCGCTCTGGAATAAACGATGTCCAACTAAAGGAAATCAGTGCCACATTGGCTGACAGGTTGTCTGTCCTCTGCCAGGGATATGTTCAACACAAACTGTGGCTAATCAGTTAAGAATAGATTTCATTATTAATTTGGGGGACCAAATAGAAGCAGGGTGGTGTAATGATCCAGGAGATTGTGTTGGAGATTAAACATTTTTCCACAGCAGATTTGTGCAAAGTTACACATTAATAAACGTACAAAAAAGCCTGATCTTTTAGTTCTGTTGCTTTCTGTGACTCACTGAGACAACAGAGAGTTCGACTGTCAAAACTAAGACTTACACAGCTAGAATGTCTCTTAATTGGTTTCTTTAAAACATATTTCAGTGCCTATAATTAAGGAGGAGAAGTAAAGGTGGATGCAGGTTGTCTGTGTGTTGACTGCTGGTGCCTCACAGCTTCGGTATGTCTGTGGCATGGCTTGTTTGACAGCATTTTGAAACACTCTGCGTCTCTGTTGCTTTCTCTCGCTTCATTTTTCTGTCTGACTTTGTCAAAAATCACAATAAGAGTAAAAATGATTCAGAAAGAAGGTCTTTGAAATGAGAATAATCGCTCCACCCTGACATTTGTCTTTTTCTCTCCTCTCTCTGTTCACTCCTCTGTCATCACCTCGCCGCCACCTTCCCTTCCTCCTTTTCTCTCACTCTCATTCACCTCTCAGCCCAGGTGATTGGGTGAATTCCACTGAGTGACAGGCCGACCCTGCAGCAGTTGATGGTTGGGCGGACCCCCTCAGATGGGATCAGTGTCCAGGGGGAGGTGGAGAAGGGGGGTATGGGGAGCGCTGACCCCCACTAACGGGATGGCCTCGTGGGCCTGGCTGCTGGCTGCCGTCCTGCTGTCCCTGCTGACCGTCAGCGTGGCCCGGCCGCCCCTCACCGCCACCAAGGAGGAGGAGGCCACTCTGGAACCTGAAGGTGAGCAGCAGGGGATGGGAAGGGACTGAAACGTAAAGAGCCTGGGAGGTGGAGCAGGGGCGAGGGGGGGGGGACCATTTGTTTGGTTTGTTTTTAGAGAGCAGGTGTGGGTCTGTCAAGTTTGTTTCTCCCCTTGAACCCATCTTGAAAGTTTTGGTTAACTTTGTTATCCTTCTGTCCTTGGAATTTTTGTCCTTATTTACCTTAGAAGTGGATTAAAATCGACTTAAAATCAGTATTTGAAATTCCTTGCAGAAAAACTGTTTTTGAGCCCTTCTTTCCATTTAAACTACACTAAAAATCAAGTACAAAGAATTGAGTCCATGTAAGATTTTGGGGGGGTTGAAATAAATAACACGAAGGGAAGCAACTAACCTCAGCATGCTTGTTGTCTGTACCGTGAGGTGTGTGATTCACACATTTGTGTTTTATTCCTCCTGCTGATGTCTGTGGTAGTTTAGGGTATGGTTGAGAGTTAAATGCAGGTTTATGGCCGCGTGTGGGAGGACAAGGGAGAGCTGTGAAGAAGGGTGGGTCAGTGTTTATGCTGGCATTTCTCTAATGCCCTGCTTGCCTGGAAAGAAGCACAAAGAGGGAGGGAAAGGGAGAAATTAGGATAGTTCGGGGCATTGCTTTGTTTCTTCAAGTCATGACAGCCTGCGCTCCGTCTTCTGCAATGTTTGTCAATGGAAATATTTGAATGCCTTGTTTTTTTATTGGTAAAACAAAAACCTTTGAGAAGCATTTTTGTGAATGACTATAGAGCAGACAGCTTTTTTGTTTTTAAAATTTTCTTTTGAGGCTTCTCCATTTTCTGCCTCCAGTCTGTGAGTCTGGTCAGAGACCAGCTAATTAGAGTTGTTGTGATGGATGGTAACTCACATTCCAAAGCCTTTTGTTCCCGGGCTTTAATCAGCATGCTAATTGTAAGTTAGGCCAACAACAGAGCATCACTTTTTTCAAAGCCAACTATCTCTCTCTCTCTCTCTCTCTCTCTCTCTCTACACACACACACACACACACACACACACACACAGTCTGTAACTTGTCCTGCCCTTTGCCCTAAAGGTCAGGTATAGTTCTAGCCTACCTTGATGAGAGGCTGCTGGAGCTCCTCTCCTGTTGATTGTTTTTGTTGTTGTGTCGCAGACTGTTTGGCTCCAAGCCGATGGGTTCAGAGCCCCACATGGCCCGGACGCTACGCTACATGGCCACAGAGAGGACAGAGGGAGGGAGACAGGGAGAGTTTCCAGTGTTATACAATCCTCCAGGAAAGGTCTAAGAGGATTTGTGCATATTTGACTTCTCCTTTAGATGGAGAGATTAAAGAGCGCTGGGCAGCGGTGAAGTCATGTGACTGGAGATTAAGTGGCTAGACCTGGGGGTCACATGATGAAGGATCAACGGGGCACAGAGAACCTGGCCTGCTTATCTGATCTCGAATCAGTTTCCCTGCTGCACATGACAAACATAGATTTGTATGCAGTTGTGTGTGATTGAATCAGCTCCAGTGTGTTGTAGTCCCTTCTCTGTTCACTGCTCCTGATGGGCTGCACTGGTGTCACCTGTAGGCCATAGATGTTAGGTAGACAGATTGGCTCTGTCCTAATAACACCCCCCTACAGAGATGTTTAGGATTTCTGCTCCCCCATCCCCCTCCACCCCTCTCTGCCCTGCAGCCTCGGTCACACCACTGCCTGTGTGTGGGAGCAGTAATTGCTGAAGATTCATCAGATTGCATATCAATGTTGTCTCTATAGAGCCCACGCCTGCACCCCTGGTGGCCCTTCTAGTTTGTTTACCTGTGGCTGCTGTAATACTAGAAGTAGAGCTAGTGCACTGGTTAAGGCCTCCACAACAGGCCTATTGTTGTCCCTGTAGCCACTTCAGTATCTATGGGAGTGTTTACCTTGTTCAGGCACTCTCCGTTTGCACAATGATTAAAATACCCTGACTGAGCTGAATAACAATGGTACCAAACACAGAAGGTGTGTGTGCATGTGTGTCTTTAACATAGATATATTCTGCTCTGTGGTCTTTTCAGGCCCCTCTTTGCATATAATGTGGAATAAGTGTGGCACCAGGCACATTGGAACGCAGGCTGAATGTGAGTGCAGCTGACAAAAGTCAGCTCATGGTTTGGCTGTACTTTGGTGTGCTCTCTGCCAAACTCTGTTCTTCAAAAATGCTCTGATCAGCATGGAGGAAAACATTTCAAAACAGTTGGGTAGTTAAACAAATAGAGGCTATATTATGTGTCAAGGATGAGTCTTTTATGCTCAGACAGACACATAGTTCTTCAATAGTTTCTGGGCACAGAAGGAACATAATTGCTCTCTTGGCACATTTCTATATGTATTTGCTGTAAGACTTATGCTCCTAACAAGGTTTCCAAGCATATGCTGTACCTTATATGATACACTACGTAGTCAGCTTATGTTAAACACAATAGCAATTGCCTTCATTTCATTAAAAGTCATGGTGACTATAGACTGCTAATTAACATCGCTGTTTTCTGTAAACTGTGGCTAGTTGTATGTGCATGGGTGTTTCTATTGTGAGAGGTGGGAGTGTTAAGGAGCACAGGCTTATAACCTATCTGTAATTCTGTGCTATCCTCACAGTAGGAGTACGGCTGTAAAAGTGTAAAAGTGTCAGGTGGCCCGTTAATGACATGGAGTGTTTGTGTGTGACTGTGGCGATGGCAGTGGAAGTGAACTCTAAACTAATGCAGTGTGTCAGCCGGTGGTGTGAGCGGGGGGCAGTTGGGCTGAATATACAGCCTCCACACAATGCCTTTTATTAGCCTGCCGTTGGCCGGTGTTAATCTTGAAGGTTTGAGTGCACGGGTGGTTGTGAGTGTGTGTGTGGACTGTTATTTGACTTGGCTGATGTGCCATGTGTCACTCCACCGCTCAATCTCGCACCTGTCTGATAAGAGGCTGGGAAGAGCTGCTACCTGTGCCAGCTTGTGCCTCAGGTCTCAGCGGACTGTCCGCTGTACGGCAGGAGATGAGAGGAACCTGAGCCAGCTTGATGATGGAGGAAAAGGGACAAAAAAACTAGACTCTGGTGCAAAAATAGTGAAGCAATTTCATAAGTAGAGTAAACAAAACGATTAAATTCATAAAGGAATTTCTTTTCAAATTCTGTGAGGCCACAGATTTATTACAATTTTCAATAAGCTCAATTCAATCAGGACACATTTACTTAGATATTGTTGAATCTACTGTATATATTTTAAGAGTGGATCTAGTGCTGTAGTGTTTTTGTGCAAGGCACTAAGACTAAGTGCCACTTATAATGCAATGTGCATATCAGTGCTGAATCAATTAGTTAATTAATTGATTGTTCTATGGACCGAACGATATTTAACCACTGTTTTGATAATTAACTGATCATTTTCAGTCACTTTCAGTTGCAGCTTTAGTTTATACATTCAGCTGGTTTAAAATCTCGAGATCAATCTCTAGAAGCCAGAACAAAGTAAAGTGAAGCTGTGCTCCGAAGATCAATCTAAGAAGATTTTGGGAGATAAGAGCTAGCAAGAGGGTTAAAGGGGTCGGGTGGGGTTCAGGGAATGCCTTGATGAGGGGTGAAGGGGTGAGCAAACCAAAGGGGATGTTGCCATGGACGCCAGCAGGAGCCAGTTCATGGAGTTGCTCCTTTGTCATAATCAAAATTAGCTAAGGAGGGATTTGAATGTGAAAGGACACGGGCATCAGGAAAGAAAGAGAGACAAAAAAGGGGAGAAAAGTCCTGGGATTTGACTGCGTGAGGAGGATACAGAGGAAAAAGGAGAGGAAAAGAGGAGGGATAAGAAGGGCAGCAGAGATAATGTGATTTGGCAGTGTTTGTGTGTGTGCCTGTTGGTCTGCATGCATGCTGAGTGTGTGCCTCCGAGATGGCAGTCATTACATTTAGTCCACCTATCCCGTTGTGCAGAACGTGACAGGGAGGAGATGGGAGAACAGACTTGCAGTCGAGTGTTTCGCTCTGCAGAAGTGCATTCATTAGATCATTAATGTAAGAGAATCTATTGTGAACTCTGCCCCTGACACTTTTCTAACATTGCTGCTTGGCTCTGAATGGCTTGACAGACAGATAGAGAGACAGACGGATAAGAGGATGACATGGGGATGTTGGTGAGAATTGCTTGCTGCATTTTGCCACAGACGCTCGGGCTGCGAGACTAATTATTGTCAGCCAAGACGGTGTGAATGAGGACCAAGAGATAGCGAGGAGTGGACAGCCTGAATCCATCACACCTTATAGGCACTTGTAATAGCTGTTAGGGAAAGAGAGAGATGGGTTTGAAATGGAGATGGGTTTTTGAAATGGAGAAGAGAGGCAAAATGATAGTGGTGACGGAGGGAGGGAAGGAGAGAAAGCCGTTTGATAGAAATCGAGCAAAAGTGTGAGTGTGTGTGTGTGAGATAGAGAGGCTCCCGCCCCCTCCTGTGGTGCAGAGGGGGATGAAACTTTGCAGAGATGAAAAATCTGCAGTGAAGTGTTTCAACTCTTCAACTCAGCATGCATCCCTGGACTCTTGTAAACTCTCATCAGGTGGAGCAAGGTGTGTGTGAGTGTGTTTGGGCCTGCGTGTCCTGGTGTGCACATGTCTGATCCATGCATTTATTAAAGTTCACCTATGTATCTTTATTTTCTCACTTGTACAAGGTTCCTTTTAGGTTCTTGCCACATGTGTGTGTGTGTGTGTGTGTACGTATGCGTTTACATGACACAGGTTCCCATGAACAATCAGGCATGCTGGAGGTGTCAGCAGGTTTGGGAAAGGTCAGGGTTCGGTCAGCAGGGTCAGCGGGGGCGGAGATGTGTTGGAAAGGGGGATGGAGAGGGCAAAGCTGAGGGGAAGGTGAAAAAGGGAAGTGAAGGAGCAGGAGGAGGAGGAGGAGTTGATGGAGGGGGACAGATGGACCCAGCAGAGATAAGAAAATGACAAAGGCAGAACTAACACATGCATGCTTTCTTTAATCAGACGCACCATTTGGAAGACAGTCTTTCCTTTCCTCTGTACTTATTTTCCCTCCCTCTATCTCTCTTTTGTGTCAGACCTCTCCTTGTGGTGTAGCCGACACTCACACACACACATCTGTATGAGTTTCATCATTCTATGAAGCATCTCAGTGCACTCCGTTTCTCTCCACTGTGCTGACAGACGGTGCAGTCTGTGTGTGTGTGTGTGTGTGTGTGTGTGAGTGTGCATGTACGTTCCAGGTATTGCGCTGCTACGTCAGTCTCATTAAGGGGCCCACCATGTTGTAGCCATCCATACCGGAGAGCCTCCCAGCAGATATCCACACTGCTTTCTGTACTGCTAGTTATCTCTAAAATCCTACCTGAAACAATTAAGAAAAATCTGAAGCCAGTAATAATGTCAAAGCGAAGGCAGTGGCCTCCGGTGTGGAATACCATGTCGTAAAAAGTAGCGGAGACAGCTCCCATCAATCAGCACAGGAGCCCCACCTTCTATCAGACCACACACTCAGTCCTGGGGGGGAGTGAAGGAGGGGTTAATTATTTCCGGATCGAAGGAAAGAGCGTGAAAAAAAAGACAATACAGGAACTGTACCTGTGTGTGTCTGCGTGCCCAGGTGGAATGTTTAGAGGCTTGTGCACACGCCTCGACTGCTGGATTATGGCGAAATGACTTTCCCTCCCTGTCGAGGCAAGAGTGTGTATGTATGCTTTACGCTTAACACACACAGGGCACATAATGGGGGTGGAGCGTTGTTTAAAAGGGTGTATTGAGGCAGAGGAAAAGCTGAGATTGCCACTACCTCAATAATGACACCTATCAGCCTTCAGTCAAACACTACATGTACCTTCATCACTGCCTTTTTGTGTATGCTTTTCCATTATTGCTTCCTTCCCTCCTCAGACCTTTTTAATACCTCTCTTTTTTGCCCGTTCCTTCACTTCCCTTTGAAGGAAACTTATGCGCACAGCTTTATACATCATTATACAACAACAGAGAACAAAATTCTTTCAGTGTTTTCTCACCGTGGATGGCTGCAAAGAGTGTCAAGGTCTATCTACGTTTGAGCTGAGAGAGTGCACAGATTTGTGCATGAATGTGTGTGTGTGTTTGTGTGAGTGTTAAAGTCTGCAAGAGCCTCAGGGTGTCTGGAATTGGCTTCGATATATATGGTAGGAGTCAGCTTGTATTTCAGGCAGGTTTTCCCCCTTTTGCTCAACATTTTGTCACAGTCGAGAGTTTGCATGGATTCGGATAAAATCCATCCTGATGTAGGCGTGCAGTCACAGCTACAGATGCTCTGAACTCCCTTTCATATATTGGACATTCACCCCGCTCTCTCCGTGCAGTTGTACAAGTCAGAAGACATGATGTACACACATGCACTCACAGGCGGACTTGGATTTTCTCCCAGGAGTGAAGGTTTTATGCACTTTGGAGTCAAGAGGAGTCTCTTGCTCTCTGCCTTGGCCGGCAGGTCCTGTGCATGGGTTGTAGATCCTCCATGGCCGTGTTATGAAAGAGAATGAAGAAGATGGATGGAAAAGAAGAATCAGGCTACAGCCAGGTTAAATCAAGGTTTTCGAAGCGTAGGCGCACAGTCAGAAAAGAGAATCCCCATCCACCCCCTCACTCCCACCTTCTCCATTCCCCTGCCTGACAACCACTTCCGTCCTAGACCTTTCTGGCTGCTTTCCTTTCTGATGGGCAGACGTGCTGGAGTTTTATTACCTTTTTTTGGGCTGCAGAGACCTGTCTGTACTGCTCCTACTCACCCACACACACTGGCTGCTTGGTATCTATCCTAAAAGGGATGGGTGGTAGGGGAGGTGGGGGGTGGCTGTCTGTAGCCTCAACACTGTGATGTCCAATTCTCACCTGCTCACAAAGCATTGATTGTTTTTTTTTCCTCTACACATGCTGCTATGGCTGTAATTGCATGCTCTGTATTTATAAATGGCAATCACACTGCACACTTGATAACGGAATAGTTGCATTTTCTAAGGGCTCCATTTAAAATGACTGGAAGTTTGTGGTAGCGACATTTTGGTGTGACGGTTTAAAAAATGGGCCTCCTCTTCTCTGTGTTGCTCCTCCTGCATAAGTTGATTTAAGTGCATCCATTGGGGGTCATGTGGTGTTCTTGTTTCATAAACTATGGCTTGTTTCTTCCTCTCCCACCTCTCTTTCCTCCTTCTTGTGCACCCTCTTCCTCCACCAATCCGTCCTTCCCCTCCTCCTCCCATCCGCTCTGCAGACGCATCGAACAAATACCAAATTTCTAAGCCCACGGTGTGCTCAGTGCACCCGGGGGAGGTGCTGAAGTTGAGCTGCCCTCTGCCGGCGACGGGGACCATCACCTGGACCAAAGACGGCAGCTCTCTGGGCACCAACAACCGCACGCTGATAGAGCAGGAGGTCCTGCAGATCCGTGATGCTACGCCCAAGGATTCGGGGCTGTACACCTGCACCAGCGTGGGCAAAGACACGGTCTGCTTCATAGTGAATGTCACAGGTGAGTCAGGGATGAGACAGGTCAGGATGGGAAAGATAGCTCATAGGGATGGACTGAGCTTAATTGAGTCCAGGAAATGGCCATGGAGGGAGGCCAGGGATGAACAGCCTGAAGTTTGTTCTCTCTGAACGTCTCTGGGGTCTAGTGAGTGTGTGTGTACATCTACAGTAGCACACGACCTGATTCATCAAAAAGGGCCCCATTCTTGCATTTTCCCTACAAATTTGTGTGTACAAATTTGCGTGAAAATGGCCACATGAAAATTTCTGAAAGCAATAGCGTATGTGTGTAAGCGGGTTTCAAAAGGGTGGCAGTAATCGTGGTTACTCTGTGCAGATGCCATCTCGTCGGGGGATGATGAGGACGATACAGAGCGATCGGAGGACGCTGGGGCGGACGGAGAGCAGATAAGTGAGTACGGGAGGAACAAAAGGAGTCTTACCCTTCCTCACCAACTCCCAAAGATTAGGCACTCTTGAGCAAGGCACATTAAGCAGACAGAAGAAGTGTGCACCGATCTGATCACTCATGAACTCATCTCTCTTGAACTCAACACTCATCCTCTCAGCAGCTACCACTATTTTTTCCTTGAGTAAAAATAACAAATGCATGGCAAATGCATCCTAGTGAAAATGACCACAATTGACTTCCTATAGTAGCATTTGGGAAATAAAGGGAAAACTGTGAAGTAAAAGAAAGGAAATGTACAGCCCACAGTGTAAACGTCCTTTCATGTGATATGCCCAGCATGGTGTTTTTTTGTCACAATGCCAACAGTTTCTGTTTTGGACAAAAAAACCAACATTTTAAACCAGCATATCTCCTTACACAGCTGAAAAATCTTATATACCTGCGTTGTTGTTTTAAGCCATGTCCTGGTCTAAAAAGAGAATGAAAAGTCCCTAACAGCATGTCAAAACTTATGTCTGGAATGCTGATTGTGATGGCCAAACACTTTCAAAGACTTAATCCCGAAGTGAAATAATCTACTTAGCGTTGTCAGTGCTTATTAGAACAGTTCAGACTGTGTGATTATGATTAAGGCAGGAGAGAAATGGATGGTCCCTGTTCTTTTAGGATAGACAGCTGTTAAGGATGCCAAAATTCATGTCAGCTCTGCCCTGCACCCACATCTCTGCTATTCTATACCTTAGCATTCCTGTCTAGGCCTATACTGTGAGATTTTGGAGTATGTGTTATATAGTGTGTGTGTTTGTGTGTGTGTGTGTGTGTGTGTGTGTGTCTCCAGGGAATACAGAGATTCCTGACATTCCTTTAGCTAGTGTCCCTCAGGTAGTCAGGCCTTATGGAGCCAGCCAGCCAGCCAGCCAGCCAGTCAGCTGGGCTCATCCATTATGAAAAGACACCCATCTGGACCCAGTTACCCACCTGATGGGGCCGTGTGTGTGTGTGTGTGTGTGTGAAAAAGAGAAAGTTTTTACCTAAGTTTGTCCGTGTGTTGGTGACTATCTGGGGCAGTAATGTGTTTATGTAGCCACGTGCACACATGCATGCGTTTACATACACATACGCTCACTGAGGTAAAGATGAGGGCTTCCACATCTTGTTAAAATTCTCCACACGCATTGCGTCTCACCGTGAGTCCTCCTCCTCCACTTTTGGACTGACTGTAATTGCCTGAAATCCATTAAATATGGGGGAGAGAGAGGAACTCAGCAAGAGGAAAAAATGGGGGAGAGGGAAAAGATCCAGGCATTCTGGTGGTAATAAGCTGTTTGAAAACAAAGGGAAAGCTGTTCTGGCAGTACAGTCGCATTTTCTCGCCGTGTGTGTTTCTGAAAATTCAAAACCGAGATTATTATTAAAAGAAAGCGGGAAGAGGAGGAGAGGGAAAAGAGGCAGGGGGAGGAGGAGGAGGGGGGGGATTGTTGGATCAGTACCAGCACTTCTCTGAGCATGGCGTGGAGCCTTGGCCTCGGGCCGAGGACTGAAGCGAAGGAGGAGGGTGCGTGTAGGCGTGGGAGGGAATGAGAGAGGAGAATGTGGGGTGTAGCTTTATATTCGTGGCTTTTTTTTTCCTTCTTCTGGAGCACTCAGAATGGGTTGGGCATCAGGCCACCGCAAAACAGAGCATTTTGATTTGACTTTGTATAGGCTGAACAGGGAGAAAGTTCGGGGTGTTTGTCCATCATCAGCAGTGGGTGGTGTTATTGGAGGAGACATGGAAGAGCCTCTACAGGGATCTCTGAGGGAAGCTGTGTTTAGGGGAATGGTGAGGGTGGGAGGTGGGGTAGCACTGATGTCATGATGTTAAAGAGCCACGTGGAGTCTTTGCTTTCTGCGTTCAGTCCTGTTGCTGTCCTGTTGACAGTTTTACTTATTAGTGTTTACATCATTACTCATCGTCATTGTGCCTCCACTTAAAGCTGCATGTGTCAGGATTTTCATGGAGGAATAGATCCGTCTCACCAGCATAATTAAAGTTTTGGCTAAAAGTGAAGTCAGAAACATAAAGTGTGTAGCTAAAGCACTTGTGCACAGCCCAGAGACAACGGTTTTTCTGCTGTCAGATCTTTACTAATGTGATGCGCAGCTATAGCTTCAGAAGTGGGAAAAATCCATCTGTTAAGAAAAATTACACTCTTTTTGTGGCCTCGCGTGTGAAACTTTAAATTGAAGATTATGGCCACTGTTGGAGGATGAATCAGAGATTCTAAAAAAAATCACATTATGAGAATCCGTCTGCAAGTTTAATAGAAAAATGTTGTAGTTTGAGAATGAAGTCATAATTTCTAGAAAAAGTCAGAATTTTATGAAAATAAGGTTGCAAGGTTACAAGAAAAAAAAGTCATAACGTCATGAAAAAGGTTTTAAAGGCCCTGAAAACCTATTTACTCTGGTTCTTACGAAGGGTAATTCGGAGCTACATGAACATGCACTTTTCTGCCAAAGGTTGAACACTTTTGGCTCTTTCACAACTGTGATTTCAGTATTTTTATTTTGTCTGAGCTCAACTCCCTTGTGGGACTCAATAGAAAAAAGCTGATGTCACGCATTTCTGTACACCAATCAGGATGTAGCAACACTTGAATCAAAGTCAGCTAGCTTATGTTGCCTGGCCAACAATAATTATAATAGTCACTTGTTGTGCATTTAGTAATGAACATCTAATGTTTTTAGGGGTTTTAAAAGTGAGGGTAAGTTCAAAAGCCACAAGTTTCACCAATAAGCACTTCACTATCATAGCATAGCTGTTCAAAGAAACCCATGCATCCCCAAATTTGGTAATTTTGAATTTGAAATTGAAATACCGAAAAAGAGTCACAACGCTGACAACACGCCTGTTTCTCTTTTTACTTTCTCATTTTGAAGATAAATGCTTTTCACAGGACCAATTGTCTTAATACAGCACTCCCAAAATCTCACATTGTTTCTCCATCAATGGCACTAATAATTAATTGTACAGAAATGAAGTTGCCTTGTTCAGCTTGCACAGATTCATAGTAAAGAGGACGATATAATTGTTAAATGCAAAATGATTTCACTGTTGAAATACTACTTGATGAATTGATGGATTTCTCTCTATAAAAAAATAGAGAGAAAAAAAGTATTGACTCATACTGCAGGAGTTAGATAACCTCAGCTCACCCCAGGCCAGCTTAGGAGAAACAGCCGTGAGTGGGGATCCGGATGCATGGGGCTTTGGGGGAGGCGGGGGTTCCTGGAGTCCACAGCAGTTGGGCCAGTGAGAGTTTGGCTTTATCTGGAGAGAGGTCTGAGGGTCGTCTCGTTTGAAGTGCTGCCCCTCCGGACGGAGAGCATGGGAAACAGCACCGCTCACCTTTCATGTCCCAACCTCATCCTCCGACCCGACTGCCAGTTAGGGGTCAGAGGTCGTTTCGGAGAGACGGCCTCGCAATGGGCCAGTCTCCACCTAATCTGTCTCTGTCTGAACGGACGGAGTGATGACAGGGAGAGTGAAATGGAGGGGACCGAGAGGTGAAGATGCTGGAAGAGGAGCACAGATAGTGAGAGTGAGAAGGAGAAGAAGAAGAAAGTAGAATGACTAATTATAGTTTGAGCACTTACCGTATGCATCCATTCAGGAAGGAAGAGCACTGTTTACTGACTTTACTATCCAAGTATGCGTGACTTGTCCGGTCGTGCATGCCAGGGAAAATGATGTGTGATAATATGCAGATTGGACAGGCGGGGGAAAGAGAGTGGAGGGAGGCGTTTGGAGCAGATATTCTACTGGGATGTAAACTCATGTCTGAGGGTCACGCTCAAGTCAGTAGTGGTCTTATCTGTGGGTATTCCCTCTGTTGCATGTGCTCCTGCTATTTGGAGAGGAAGTCATGGTGTGGAAGACCGCTTGGGTTGTTGTTTGACTTCGAGTTCCTCTTCCCCTCTGAGCCCCATCTGCTTAGGCTATCACACTCCCAGGTGCAGAAAGAAAGGGCGGGTGGGGGGCTCGGAGGAAAATCCAGCTGACTGAGAGACAGAAATTGAGAGGAAAGAGGGAACCAGGGAATGGACAAAACACAAGGAAGGTGACAGATTTCAGTAGGGGGAACAGTTAAAATTTGGATAAAACATGTGCCTTGAGAACTTTTATATCCTTCGGTAAATGTGACATTCATTTTCTCCCCTGAGGGCACATAATGATTTTCCAAGGGTGATAAGCATCCCTGGCCTTGCCGTCCATATCAAGCCAAGTGACAGGCAGATAAACAGGGGAGCTATGGTAATTGGAGGAAGTGGAGGGAGAAAAAAAGCTGCTAAGTGGAATGAGATGAAATTGAATGTGATGGTCTAGTTACCCTCTTGGCAACGCCCAGGCACATTCTCCCCTCAGTGCTGATGTTTTTTTCCCCCTTTGCAACACCCCGCCGAGCCTACAGGGAAAGTGTGTGTGTTTTTATTTAACTGTGTGAGTGTGGAGCTCTGGGTTGTGTTATGCAGACGGCGGGTCGGGTGTTGCTAAAGGGAGGTGGGGGGTTGAGGAGAGGGGGCAGTCATCTCTGGGAGTGTAAGGATTGGTTCAGGTTTGGCTCCTCTGCAGTCACGCTTCCATGTATATCTGCCTTAGCCAGTCCAAGGCCCTGAAGCCAAACTGTTAATGCTGAGGACACGATTAGGAAATCTCACCCTGACTGAACACCAACTGTTTTCTGGTTGTAGGCGCTCCGTATTGGACCTCGTCAGCAAAGATGGAGAAGAAGCTGCATGCGGTGCCAGCTGCCAACACAGTCAAGTTCCGCTGTGCTGCAGGAGGCAACCCCCGGCCCAAGCTGCGCTGGCTTAAAAACAGCAGGCCTTTCCGCCAAGAGGACCGCATGGGAGGGTATAAGGTAGGATAAACAGTAATACATCACTTTTTATTACAAATGTCAACTCATTGCCTTTACTGCTTTCTACTGCTGTCTGTGCTACAGTACTTCTGGCCATTTTGTGAATGTATTTACAAGGGATGTCAAGCCTCTTTCTTCCAATCACTCCCTGGCTGTCCTTTCACCCCTTTTCCACCCTTCACTGGAGAGACGGGAGGAGAGTAGACAGAGGAAACGAGGGCAGGGTTTCTGGTGTGAAATTGGAATTGCTCATCCGTGCTTCGCCTCTCACCAGGATAGTTTGCAGAGCCTCTCACTGTAACTTGAAATGGTTCTTTACCCCCAACAATTAGAAACTTAAGCCCAGGACTTAAGGGTTAAATGCCCCCAGACAGTAATGTATAGAGAAAGTAGGTAACGTCAGAGTTGAAATGAGTTTCAGAATGCTGAGGTAACTCAATCAGGGAGAACAGGTCCCACCGGCTTTGGTTGGAGACTAGTATGTGATTCTAGCATGTGATTCTATTGTTATGAAATGTGATTCACAAACACTATTGCTGAGCTGCCTAAAGTTAAAACTGAGGGAGCCTAATGTGTGGTGTTCTCTGTTTATAGCATTCTGCATAATAAAAACCAAACTGATTTAAAATTAAAACAATCAATGAGGTACCTTGGATGGAGGAAGATAAATAAAAAAAAAAAGATAAATGTGCTGGTCATCGCTATAATTCCATGAGTATGACTTTCTGTGCACAGTACTGTGGTTCCAACAAAAGAAGTTGTGTTTAAACTTCTGAAAATGTCTCTCACCCTAGTCTGGTTTTGGGAAATAAACAGTCTGAGTTGATTTATATGTGCTGAAAATACCTGATTCTGTATGTCATGGGAAAGTAAAGGTTGTGTGGTTGTGTTTTAGCTCCATTTTAATGAAAAAGCCTGAAGCCAGTTACAACCTAATGTGAAGAATTCCTCCTCTGTGATGGAGTCTATATTGATTTCAGTTTTGTAATGTTTTCTCCAAACTTCCCCTCTTCGTCTCTCAGAACAAGCAGCATGTGTTGTATATGCTAGAGCTGTACTGATAGAGTGGAAAAACAGTTTGAACAGACAGTTATGAAATTAATTTATGAAAAGATCCAGTGATGCTGAACGACTCTGAGGCTCCTGGTTAATGACTGACGGTTTATGAGGAAACATATCTCCCTGCCAGGAAAGTTTAGGAGCAGATCATGTTGATGTAGCTGCTAATGTCGCTTCCCTTTGGCTTTCAGCAGGCTTATTACAGTGTAGACAAAAAAAACCCACCGCAACGTGACGGAAATGATACTGTCAGGCTGTCAGATACACTGGGCAGCTCATTTCTCTCTTTTTGTCAACAAATTTTGGACAAAAGCTGTACCTGAGCCCAGCCCTGTGGCATAATCTCTCCATTGTGTGAAATGTAGGCCTGTACAAGCAGTAGCTACAGTGTGCAGACGGAAACACTATTGTTAGCTCACACCTGTGGATTCCACACAGAGGTGAAACTATTTTTGCAAATAATTATGAATAACTGTGTGTGCTTTGTGCTTAGTCTAGAAGGGTGGGGTTTATTACCTGCGATAACAGTCACTGACAGAAAAATTAGACGGTTACAGGAGACTCTGCTAGGAGTTCATTTATTTTTACTTCTATTATTCAGTTCTCTGTGACATCTCCTATTCAGAACTCCCAAAATGACGGAAAACTAATACATTAATTTTATGTTTTTCTCAGCAGTTGATATATTTAGCAGAAATAAAGAAAATATTGGGATGTTGTAGAGTCACTCTGGTGGAATCAGCCTGTCATCAGCCCCAATATTGTTTTCCAGCACACAGCATCAGCTCCTGTCTTACAGTCCTCCCACCAAATCTCCCCTCAATTTTTTCATCTTCCTCATTTAGCCCTAACTCTTTCAGTCTGTTAATATCACCTGCATTTCTCTTCGTATTTGTGTGTTTATTGGTGTGTGAGTTTCCATTCACTCATATAAAGAAGTGTCTTCCTCTCGTCTGAAGGTGCGTAGCCAGCACTGGACCCTGATCATGGAGAGTGTGGTGCCGTCGGACAAGGGCAACTACACCTGTCTGGTGGAGAATGAGTTTGGATCCATCAACCACACCTACACCCTGGACGTAGTGGGTCAGTACCATGCACGAAACACACACTCAGACTCAGAGTACACCTGTGAGGCCAACAAAAGCAGGGTGGAGGGAGAGATGGAGGAGAGGGAGGCTAGCGGAAAGAGTTCTCACAGTGAGAATAGTGTGTGTGTGTGTGTGTTTGTGTGCGCTATGCTGTGCTGTGATCACCCAGGTGCACTCTGGATGCAGGTGCAGGTCAAGGAGTGCTGCCAAGTGTGTGGAAGCTGAAGATGCATCTGTCAACAGTTTTAATGTAGTTTCTATGTATTTATATGACTCTGGTCATTTTGTATTAATGTAGGTAAATCCAGCTTCCATGATGGAAGAGGTGTTTGTTTTGCCCTTTATTCCAATCACCCATTTTAACTCAGGTTAAACCTCATAGAAATAATTATGCTTAAAGCTTGAAGGGTCAGTTCACCCAAATCCCAAAAATCACAAAAAATATTTTTCCCTGGAACTACTTTTTATTGAAAAAAGTTTTCCTCAGAAAATTGCTGACAGTGAAGTCTGTGGAATATCCTGAGTAACAGGGTTATTGTTTCTGGAAAATACACATTGTTGTTAAGTTTTTCAGATGCAATTTTCCATGATTTTAACTCCACAACCTTGGCTAATAAAACAGAAACTATCTGCATGGCTCAACACCACCAGAGGTAAGTGGAAAAATATGTTTTTTTGTGTGATTTGGGTGACCCAGATGACCCTTTAAGGTTAGCTGAGGTATGATTGGAGCTTAAAACGGTAGTGGATGATCGTTTAGTGTCACCCTGTGAGGACACAGAGTGCTGGCCTCAGCACTGTTACGGCGAGTTCAGACCCAACTCAGTCAACCTCTCAGTGTGACCTTTGGAGTGCAGAAAGCAAAGAGTGTTTTTGCGCAGTTTGCAGAATCGATACACAGCGGGGGCAACAAGGGGTGTGGGATAAAGATAGATCTACGCGTGCATGTGTGTTCATGTGAGTTTGATGTGGACCCGCTCTTCTTTGGTGTTACTCAAACCACTTTACAAGCAATCAGTACACATCAAAGTTTATCTGACACAGGTCTTCTTCTAAAGGCTGGTCAATAGTCCACAGATAACTTGGACACACACGCAGCTGCAGCAGTTTGATTCACAGAAGAGCATTTAGGGGCCACAGGTCACTCTTTGCACCCGTGTCTGTTTGTAGAATTATTCTCCTACTGGCTCCATTGTCCTGAGCAGACCTACTGTAATTCCATACGTCTGTTTTGATTAGTGTCTCCATGGTAATAAGGAGTATTATTTTCATTATATCAGATGGAGATTGAATACCTGAAGGTTTTTGCACAGTGAGTGTATAGGTACATGCACACAAGCACATGAAAGTCTACACATGCACACACGTGCTCCCCAACTCTGGCCCCCTGCTCTGCTCCCCTCTGGAGTCAGCGAAAGCTCTCCTTCAGACTGCATATTTCTGTTTTTTGTTCTGTTTTATTGCAGAGCAGTAAACCCCCTCCATGTCTGGCTCCATAGCCACTGCCCCCTGCAACCTCTTGCCTCATTTTCCTCCCTTATAGTGGGGTGGACAGAGGGAGGTGAGGGGGAGAAAGAGAAAGGAGGGGAAACAGAGACAGAAAAGGCTGCTTATCAGTCTTTTTTGCCCAATTGACCTGCAGGATCAGCCATTAAAACCAAGAGGAACCAGTCGTTTCTGGTTTAAACTGGACTCTGGAGAAAGGGCCGCAGTGGGACATCCACAAGCAGACACACATGACAAGGAGACACAAATGAGGAGTCAGAACAGACAGTTTCAAACAGAAGTGTGGCACCCAGTGGCCAGGCGGTACTTTGTTAGTAGCCCCATGCCATCCTATGCCATGCCGTGCTCTTCCTACCCCTCCCCGACCCTTAGGGCCCTGCGTGCCAAGCCACCAGGTTACCCGGAGTTCACCGGTCTTGCATGGGACACCATGGAATGCCTCTGGTCTGTCTCCTCATGCTGCTTTCTGCCTCTATCCCATCAGTGCTACCATCAAAATTCCCACTAATGACATAATTGATAAATGGATCCAGTCTTGAATGGGTCACTGCATACTGGCCACAGCAAAACATAACAGGCACCGCAGTGTCTCCACCGATTCGATACATGCATTTCTGGAGACATGCAAATGTTTTACAAAAATACTCCTTCATTTAAAATCAATATCATCAGTGAAATATACTTAAATTAACAAAGTAAAAGTACTTGTTCTACATATATAAAGATTGTAAATATTTATACATCAATGTGTAAGTAGCATTTTAATGCTTTAGCTGCTGGAGGGGGAACTAGATGCCTCTTCAAAGGGGCACAAAATACATCCGAGGATTCATAAGATGATCAATTGGAGAGAAATGAAGAAAAAAACAACTTTTTTTACAAACAAAATTTAAAGGACATTTTTTTTCATAGCTACTTTGTGTGTGTGTGTGTGTGTTTTCTAATGGTCACCAAAAAGGTTGGGTCCACTGGTTTGATATATAAAATGCACTGTATTTGAATAACCTATTATGTATGTCAAATTTTAATCTGAAAACTAACTTGTAACCTCAGTTGTCGGATAAATGCAGTGGAGTAAAAAGTGCAATATTATAGTGCAATAAGTTCAAGTACCTAAAAATTTTGCATAAGTACTTGATTAAATGCACTTTGCTACATTCTGCCACTGAATACGTAGAAACCACCCGTTAGCTTTTTCTGTTGCCATTCCCTTATTTCATGCTGCAGACCGAGAGGACAACATGGCAAGTTTTTCAAATCCTTCATTTACTTTTTTCTTTTCCTTTCTTCCGTCGTGTAGCTTTCTCGTGTGAGGTCGATGGGCCATAAAGTAGCTTCTCTGCACTTGCCCATGTCCACACACAAGCACACATGCAAACGATATTCCTTTATCTAATTTAAGAAAGAAATGCTCCACAAACTTTTATTGTTTTGGGATTTCTCCATAATCATGATGTGGCCTATTTTCCCGCACCGCACACCCATTCTGTCATTTGGTCAGAGCTGTCGGCTCCGCAGCTCTAAATGCTCCAGCTAACATTTGGATCAGCTATAATGGAGGTTTGAATTAACTTTTGAATAATGGCAGCTCCAGCAGTTCTTTGCCTTGCCAAAATGTATCTCTCTGCATGACTCCTTTTTTCCCTTTTTTTCCTTTTGCCTGTTTTTGTTCATATATATCACGCAAGACAGTATTTTGTTTGGTTGGACTGTTAGATTTAAGTCGATCAGCTCTCCCTGTTTAGGGAAGATCGAGAGGGTGAGAAGGCCTGTGAAAGATGGAGGAGGAGAGAAAATGGGAGGGAAGACTGAGAGACAATAAACAAGGCGAGCCCTAGGAATGTGCAGCAAGGAGGAGGGAGAAAGGGAGAGGGGAGGGAGGGGTGGGAATCATCTGATCTGACAGATTTCAGAAAGATGGAGCAGGACGACAGGCAGGCAAACAGACATATGGAAGAAGTCTCTGCCTCCTAGTTTCTCCACTCTCCATCTGTTGATCCCCTTTCTTCCCTTCATTCACCCTGCTAATTCTTTCTCCTTTATTTAGCCCTCCTTCCTAAACCCGGCCTCCACCCTTCATCCCAAAGCCACCTCCCCCGACCCACTCCCAACTTTATACACACACATGCACACACACACACACACACACACAGATTCACTGCACTTACCTTAAAGCTTTGTTTAGGAATGGCAGTGCAGCGTCCCAGGTCGAGTGATGTCATTCTGTGTGTGTGTGTGTGTGTGTGTGTGTGCGTGTGTGTGTGTGTGTGGCAGCGGGTGGTTGCTGTCAGTGTGGGGGTTGGTGGGCTCTTCAGTGTGGTGGTGTTTGAAAGGGGGCATTGTTCAACAGGTCTCGCTCTGTTTGGATTCGCAGGCCAAATGTTTGCTTGTAAAAGAACGCAGATAGCTGGAGATGTGGGGGTGCTGATGGTGTTTCACTTTCCAAAACTGGCACTTAGCGTAGCTTAACCCCCTACTCACACACAATAATATATACACCCTTCCCTATGGTAGTTCTCCTCCACCTGAGTTCTTTATCTTTCAGTGATAAATTCTTCTGCCTTTGTTTTGTGTGAAGCCTCTAAATACCTCTGAGATAAGAAAGAGGAAAGAGGCAGCGCAGTCATGATGTTACCTGTCTGGGTTGCCGGGAAACTTTCACACCCACAGTCCATTAAGTTCTGCTTTTGCTAAGAAATTGCTAAAAATTTTCACAATCACTGCACATGCTAAAGTTTTAGATCTGGCTGTATGACTCCTAAAGGGAAATGCCAGGTTTCTAAGACACTTCCTTGTTGGTTGTAATTAATTAATGTAACTGACTTCTGAACTGAAATCTAACATTTCCCTGCCTCTCAACAGAACGATCGCCTCACCGGCCGATTCTCCAGGCTGGTCTCCCAGCCAACACCACTGTACACGTTGGAGAGGATGCCCGCTTCGTCTGCAAGGTCTACAGTGACGCCCAACCTCACATCCAGTGGCTGAAACATATCACTCAGAATGGCAGCCGCTATGGCCCCGACGGACATCCCTACGTCCGAGTGTTGAAGGTACATTCCTGCACTTTCTCTTTTAGATTCTATTCTTTTGCTTAGAGGCAAATCATTCGCTCTTTTTTTTGTTGGTGGTTGCAGGTGAATTTCAAAAGTCATATAAGGAGCTAATAATTTTATTTCCTCCCTAAAGAACTGATAGGTCTTTTCCCTGCTCGCTCTTGGCGGTAATTCCTGCTCTCTCCTCTCTCCTGCAGATCCAAATGCAGTAGCTGTAGTCATGATGTTTGGATGTTTGTCTGAGTAATTCTACTTATTTGTCTGATTTTACCTGTTCACGTCTGAGTATGTGTATGTGTGGATTGCAGCGTTCAGGCATTAACAGCTCAGACGTTGAGATGCTCACCCTCACCAACGTGACGGAGGACGATGCCGGAGAGTATATCTGTAAAGCCTCCAATTATATAGGCGAAGCCAGCGAGTCGGGCTGGCTGACTGTCATCCCAGGTAACCCTTGAGACCCGACCCCACCTACCCTCCTTCTCCCTGGTGTGGTTTCCTGGGCTTTGTCCCTCACATGCTGTCCTGTGGTGGTCCTGATGGTGGTCTCTCTGTGGTCCTGGGGCTCACAGACCTTCTCTCCTCTAATGTTAGACCCTTGTGTTTCAGCTGCTCCCTCCACTGCTGAGACAGGCGCAGCCATGGAAGCACTGGTTGGACCTGCAAACCTAGACACTGAAATTGTCACAGCTAACGTCCCACTTTGCCTTCTCTTACATAGTTTCACATCTTTTAAGCTGTGTCAAGAGGATGTGTTTGGTGTTGCAGCTCAGTGCTCTCCATGCTCTCTGTGTGTGTTTGTGCATTTGTCCAGTCCAGTGTTTGGATTAGACAGGCCTCTTTTAGCAGGTTCTGTTGGTGATGGGCACCTTCTGGGTTTTTATATTTGGTGTTTTGGTTCTATTGGCATACTGGGCTCTATCTGTGTCTTTGTATATGAAGCCTCCTCCCCCTCACCCATGGACATCCCAGCATCCTTTGCTCTAGATGGGACCTCAACGATGGATGCCATTCAGCTACTCTTATTTCTCTCTTGGTGTTTTGGGTCTCATTTTTTCTCTCTCTCTCTCTCTCTCTCTCTCTCTCTCTCTCTGTTCTCCCCCATCTTCTTGTCCTCCCCATCTCTGCTATCCGTTCCCTCTTTCTCTTATCTTTGACTCTAACTTTTTTTCAACCTCTACAAACCCCTTTTCCACTTCCTCCACTTGTCCCTCTCCCCAGACCGCAGGTGTTAACACCACAGATAAGGAGATAGAAGTTCTCTACTTGCCCAATGTAACATTTGAAGATGCGGGGGAGTATACGTGCTTGGCGGGTAATTCTATTGGGATCTCCTATCACACTGCTTGGTTGACGGTGCTTCCAGGTATATACACTTGTATACTGTCCTCTCTTTTTCTTTGGTTTCCTTCTGCCTTTTCTAAAATGGTTGGACTATGTCATTTCAATTACTTTTATGGAAGGCAATTCCTCCCTCTGGAGTTTGAGACACGCACCTCAAATATTAGATTACTGTGATGAACCAGCACAGTCAACATCCAAGACAATGTAACATAAGAGCAGGGAGCATACATTCTATAATATCATCTGGATTGGCGAGCTGTTGAAAGCTCAGAGCAGATAACGGGGTAGTTTGCTGACGACTTATTACAAATCTGAGACGGAAGTGAAGCCCCCAGAGCAGCTTGAGTGTCTCCAGACTCCATAAGTATGGGAGGGTTTGTTGCCCGCCTTCTTTCTTTTCCTTCTGTTACATCTCTCTCCTGCTCTTTGGAGAAAGTCTTTCCGTGCCACATTTTGGCTCTCAGTCTGCATGTCAAATAAATCTGTTTTTTCCCCACATGTGTTTCAATTACGCCTCAAAAATTTCTCCACCTCATTCCTGGCTCTGATAATTGTCTTCTTTTAAGATCCTTATTTCTCCTTGAAATAAAGGTCGAAAGGTAAAGCTCAGCACTTGCCTCAAGCTGGCTTGGCTTTCTCAATTATCAGGGCCAAACCTCTCCCCTTCTACACAGTGAATGATATGTGCATGTGAATGTTTGTCCATTTGTCTATTCTCATTTATCAACTCCTTTTATCTTATTTTTGTCCGTCGCTGTATGTCTGGCCTGTAATTATGCATTCCAAAGGATCAAATACATAAAATTTGTCAGTATCTGCACAAGTTCACTCCAGACAGAGAAGCGCTTCTGCTCAAGTTCTTGTAGAAAGTAGGGTGGGCATTAAATGAGATCGATGAGAGTAGTTGACTGTCTGCAGCCCTCAACAGACAACCATTATCAGCCCTCTTTTAATGTTGTAACCGGATGATAGTTTTATTTTGTCTGTAAACAATACAGCATAATGATCACAGATGAGCCTTTTCCTCTGGGAGTAATATGTAATATTTATTGCCCATGATGCTCTATCTGCACCGATGGCGCCTTTGAGGCTGTGGCTTCTGTGTGTGTGTAGGGGTTTTTGGACCAGCAGATACAAAGCAGACAGGAGAAAGGTTCCTACATGTAGCTTCACCTCCAGCTGGCTTACGTGCTGCTTGGTTGGCTGTGCTGCACAACAGCCTTGTTTGTGGTCTGGAGGGCTATGCATTATGGAACAGTCCATTTCTATAACACACACGCAGATACACACAAAGTCAGCCCATTTCCTCGACAGGAAGTTCAGGCCATATACAGCCACGAAGGACACCGCTCTCCCTTGTTTGCGATCTGTAGTGAAGCGCGTATTGTTCCGCCGTCCGTGGGTGTGTGTTTGTGTTTGTGCTCGCGTGTCTCCAACATTAGCACAGAATGCAGACATATGCAGGCCTGGTTGTACTGGCTGAGTCAAGATTTAAAATCTGTTGAGACTGTGAAGCATTTACTGGCCTTTTACATAAAAAAACAAAACAAAAGTAGGCATGCTGATATCGTGGGAAGAAGAGAGAGGAGGATGCTACAAAATCATTTCTGTTTAGTTTGTCTGCCGATGATTACATTTACACATGAGTCATCTCCAGAGAATCTGTCTGTGTTCTGTGTCTGATACCCATGTGTGTCTGTTCAAATGGAGAATGTGCCCGTGTCACCCATACGTGTTTGTGAGAGCGATCAGTGAGAGTCTTCCTCTAACTTTCTTTACCTGCTCACCCTTTATTTTCCTCAGCCCTCGAGAAATCCCCAGGGCCCCTCTCCCCAGACTATGTGGAGATCGCAATATACTGTGCGGGCGTCTTCCTCATCGCCTGCATGGTGGGCATCGTGGTGGTGTGCCGCATGAGGAACACTGCAAAGAAACCCGACTTTGGGGGCCAACCGGCAGTCCACAAACTGAGCAAGCAGATCCCTCTGCGCCGCCAGGTAACAGAAAGTAGATAAAGAGTTCTAATGGCATCTAACACCCCTAGAGGAGAAAAAGCACACACTGCAAATTAAAATAGGAGGCTAATGCTGAAAATATATTTAAAGTTGCATTGATGATATTTTACTTATTACTTGGATTTTTTTGAAAGAATAGAAACTCTACACTCCATAATATAAACTGTTGTGGTATTTTAAACAATTAACCTGCAGCCTCATTTAGAAGACACGCCTTTCTGAGCAAGTTAGCACTGCCGCCTGAAACTGTAGCCAAATTTGTTTTCTATGTGGGAGCCATGCTTTTCCCTCAAGGGAAACCAAAAGGTACGCTCCAAAAGGTACAAAAAGTGTTGGATTACATTCTGTGGAGGGCCTGATTCCTGTGTCAAGGTAAGGTTAGGGTGGAGAGAGGAGAGATGTGCCCTGGGGGACAGTGGCGAGGTTGAATGATTAACTTACATTCATTAAAATTACTGTTATTGCTCACTTCTTAATAATAACTGAAATATACACTCTGGCCCCGAGAAAGACAATACTGTAGTGTTAAAGCACTCAACATGGAAATTAAGGATATATTCATATCAATATGTCTTACTCACCAACATTGCTGGTAATTTCAATAGAAGTATCGCAGTCAATCACATGTATGCACAATTACTCGGACTCCTCTAGTGATGCCTTGGAACTTTATTTGACCTTTGAGCCCAGACTGCGGTGATCAGCCAATCTCTTTCATCCTGTAGGTGTCGGCAGACTCGAGCTCTTCCATGAACTCCAGTACGCCGCTGGTACGCATCACGACACGGCGGAGCTCTGCGCACGATGAGCCAATCCCTGAGTATGACCTCCCCGAGGATCCACGCTGGGAGTTTACCCGAGACAGGTGAGGGCTGTCTGTTTGTTGTGTACATGATCACATGCTGCACTGTCCTATGACGTCCCCCATGCTCTCTGCCATGATGATGGTCTGCTCACTGATGTTGTGTACTCATAAGTTATTTTACATCAGAAACATGGGAAACTACACAGCAGATGTTATTTGAAGGAAACTTAGTGATTCTGCTGCTTTCAGTGACTCATGAGAGTTTTGCATTGAAAATAGAAATCATGACCAAGTCCCAACTGCAGGTCTCACCATTCTGCAAAATGCAAAATACATAATTATGTAAATCTCAATCAGATCCTACATAAAAAAGGTTTCTGCTATGGAATGCCACTTTTATCCGAAAGAGGTATCCATAATAGCACTCAGGGCCAAGGCCTACATACAGTGTCTGTTTGATAGCATGCTTGACAACTTTCAGCGCTACACCCATGGTTCCTCTCCTTTATGCCAATTCAAATAGCTATGGCTAAATGGGTGCAGTACAATAGCAGCAAAAACACTGAGAGTACCACACAGTGAGTATTCGTCTGATTGTATCCCAGCTGCTAAATGATCAGATAACAATTGTTCTAGGTGAAGAGAGCCATTAACACTGATAGACAGCAGGCAATGGTGACTAACTGGTGAATAATGGCTGTGGTGGCTTAGATAAAGGCTATTGATTCATCTGTTGGTGCTGTAGTAAAATGACCTGGTCTTGGCACCCTGCCCCGTGCCTCATCATTACAACTGCTGCTACGTCATCCTCTCTCACTCACACACATGCTTCTGATGGTAAGGAATGAAGCTGTGCTAATTACTGGTTAGCGCTCGCAGCCTTTATCTGCATGTTCGGGCTAGGAGTGTTTGCTCGGTTTCATACCAGACGAATTAGCACCGCCGAGGTTTCGGTTAGTCACAGTTGCAGCAGCCAGTGATAAGCTTTAGAGTGCATTTAATAGGACAGCAAAGGTCAGAATAGTTTAATACCCACTTGAGGCCTCTGGTTTTGAAAGAAAAGGGAAAATTCTTTATCATAAACATGCAGGCCTGTTTTTTGTTAGAATGCTTGTAAAAAAGAGCCTGGATCATAAATTTTACTATCACTCAAAAGTGGAAAAACATTTCTGATGTAATGTCAGACTTTCTTGTATGCATGCAAAATGGCATTCTGGTGAAAGGTTTTGATTTTAATTGATGAACCCACTAAATGCGATGCTTTGTCTAGGCTGACTAAATCTCTGTGTGTGTCTCTGTTTGGGTCTTTATTCCTCGCCTGTCATCCCAGCGCCTGAGGGATCATGTTGAGATTGCAGAACGCAGAGGAATGCTAACGTTTGTGGTTTGGATGGAGGAAAAATAACATTAATTATGTGTAGCTGGATGGACAGAATGGTTGCCATTGAGTGTGGCGAGTGTGTGTGGACAGATAGGGGATTGTGTTACTACAGCAGGGCGCCGGCCTCAGGCCCTAGGCTTTGCGGCGCGCAGTGTGAGTGTTTACACAGCCCGGACACTGGGCCTTAGGGGTGGAGCCTACACCTGTCAATCAAATGAGAAAACTCCAACCTACACTGCTAGTTCAGAGGTCAGATAGGTCCCGTGGCTTTGATGGATAGTTGTGAAATACCATGTGCGAGTATCATTTCTTCCCTATATCAATCAGTGCAATATAGTTTGGACATGCATTTTAATACACCAGCTATTGTGATGTGGCTTTCAATAAAATAGTACCTGAGTTTCCATCTGGTATTGTAGTCAGGCCCACCTGTATGTTAACACAAAGCCAGCATTCCATCTGTCACAGGCTAATGTGTCAGGGCTAAGCTAAGCCCTCTGTAATGACTTGTAAAGAGTGTATATTGGAACATGCCAAAGCAGGGTAAACAGTTTAGAAATGAGTGCCTCTCCCTGGCTTTATCAGGTGATTATCGTTGCCATGTCTGCCTTCCTACCTACTGCCCTGGCACGGGCTACAGTCACTGCGCCAATAAAGCACTCACACAGACACAATCTGATTGAAACAGAGAGAGCGATCTAGTAAAAAAAAAAAAAAAAATACAGGGTGAGGTTGAGAAACTGGCTTAGTGCCTGGTTTCATTCTCTCTTTCGCTCTCACACTTTATCTAGCCTGCTTATTTCTGCACAGGGAGTGAATCGATGCCACAGTCAGATCAGGTCGATGAGTTTTAGTTTGTGTTTCAGCAGCTAAACAGCTTCCTGTCTGTTTTTGTTGTTTCCCTCTCTGTGCTTGCTGTCTGGCGGCTGCAGGTTGACCCTGGGCAAGCCCCTAGGTGAAGGTTGCTTTGGCCAAGTTGTAATGGCAGAGGCCCTGGGCATCGATAAGGACAAACCCAAGGAGGCTGTAACTGTTGCTGTCAAGATGCTGAAAGGTAAGTGGGTCTCCTGCCACTGCACAATCACAGTGAAGTTGTAAGGATAAACGTCTGACTTGTGCTTAAAATCAGACCACTGGGATAAGATGTACACTGCTTCATTATGTCTTTTGGGCAACCTGAGTGCATTTTATAGGTCTTTTATGTTTCAGTGAGGGTTCAGCAAAGGTGCAAGGCGGAGCCCGGGGCTGTCATTATTATTCGTTATTGGTGGTTGCTGAGTGACGGCTAGGGAGAGGCGGGTAGGGTAGGTAAGGGTTAGGGGCGGTCACATACCTGACCCCAGAGCAGCAGCTGGCTGGAACTCAGTCAGCACCCACACAAAGAGGCAAGTCACTTTAGCAGCACTGCAGTGATTAATGAAAGCAGCAGGAGGGGGCACTGGGTTGGGTTGGGGAGGCAGTTAGATCAGGTACAGCGGCAGGCCATTAGACTAACCTTGACAATGAAAATCGGCTCTTTAGAACAAATCCAGGTAATGGTAATGGTGCGAAGGAATGCAGGCAATGCCATTCTGACTGTCTGGATACCTCTACTGGCTCAATCAGTCTCACGTAAAAGGAGCCTTTGCAGTAGATAATGAATCCAGATTGACTGTCTTTAATTCCTCCTCCTCTCCCCCCTGGCACTGAAAGGATGCCTCTGTAGTCTGTGTGAGGAGCTTCCCTCACTGCCGTAATTTTAGCCCACATTGTCTGTCAACCGCATTTAATCAGAAGTACCTATATACCTATAAAACAAGGTGTTGTCTCACAGGGCAGCTACTGAGCCCCGAGTCAAGTGTTAGAGGGAAGACAGGGCTAGGGTGTGTCTGTTTTGCTGAATTTTACCTGACAACCTTCAATCCAACTGCTTCTGTTCTTAGATGACGCCACTGAGAAAGACCTGTCTGACCTGGTGTCAGAGATGGAAATGATGAAGATGATTGGCAAACATAAGAACATCATCAATCTTTTGGGGGCCTGTACACAAGAAGGTGAGTAGGATGGCAAACAACATCGTAAAGCACCAACTAAGAAGGGGATCAGAATACACAGATGTTTTCCTGCAAGTAATACACTTAATATGCAGCCTTAACTTGTGTATTATGCTGTACTAAAGGTTGCTGCACACTTCAAACAAATTCGCAAAATGTGTCATCAGACCACATCAGTCAAATGGAGAGGCTGGAGTTTAATTGGATGTGATGGCTGGATAAAGCTGAGCTCTCTGACAAAGTTGTTTTTTTTAAAAGCTATTCATGAAGATCAGAGGAGCCGTGAGTGTATGAAAAATTAAAAGAAATAATATGCAATCCACATGCAATTATGCCCCTTTCACACCTAAACACACCATTTTGGTCCCCATGGAAAATGATTGTGGATTATTTTTGAGTTCTGGAAATGTATAAAAAAAAAGCTGAGATGCAGCACAGGACATACAGACTTCCTCATGTTTTTGAACAGAAACTTTCTTGAAGCAAGCATTAAATTTAAAACCTTAACATCAAACAAGGAGTGCCTCTTCTTTTTGTAGAGTATTCCATCAAAAATTCACTCTGATTTTTGTTCAGTGTCACTTTCTCTCAAAGGGAATTATTTATGACCATGCTCAAGAAATAATGTGGGTCTTTTCTCCGCTGCAGGGCCCCTCTATGTGATAGTGGAGTACGCCTCCAAAGGCAACCTTAGGGAGTACCTCAGAGCCCGCCGGCCGCCCGGCATGGAATACTCCTATGACATTGCCCGTGTCTCGGACGAACAGCTTACTTTCAAAGATCTGGTCTCCTGCACTTATCAGGTGGCTCGGGGCATGGAGTACCTAGCATCACAGAAGGTAAGAGGAGGACACACAAACTGCCCTTTTCTCATATCAGCCTGCCTCTCTGCTGGCTGCTTAGACAGAAATCTGTGCCAGTGCACAGAGCATTTGATGTGCGGTTTTACGTAGGAAGCTTGCTTGTGCGTCACTGTGGGAATATTGTCTCCTAAAAACACTTCTCTGACCCCCTGCCCAATCCCTGTATTGTCTCTCATCCCACGACAAAAGCCCCTCTGTGTAGGAGAATTGTGAGGTTTTCACAATGGGGGTACGGCCATGTTGGCCAAACGCAGCCTCACGCTCCCTCTCACTGTTGGAATGTGACAGAGCATACTGTCTAACACGCATACACACACACACACACACACACACACACACACGTACATGCTTGCACATGCGCGCTGATGCAAAGAAACAACTCCGACCATATATGTAGCAAAGTATGTGAGGAATCTTTACTTATCCAGACATGCTCATGTTGTTGCAGTCATTGTGCCGTCATGTTATGCAGTCAAGTGCTACCTCTGTGCAGGAGATTTCTGGATGATTACATGCACCGCAAACATTTTAACACCATTCCAAATTAAGTACACACCTGTTTCAGAGTTGATTTATTTATGGATGAGGTAACTGTCTTATTCTTCTCTCCCCCTCACTTTTACCACTCTGTGACCTCCCCCCCTTCTCCCTCACCCCTTCTCCATCCCAGTGTATACACAGAGACCTGGCAGCCAGGAATGTCCTGGTCACAGAGAGCAACGTCATGAAGATAGCTGACTTCGGCCTTGCCAGGGACGTCCATAACATCGACTACTATAAAAAGACGACCAATGTGAGTCCTCAACCTGCATGCTGCACATTAAGGGATGTGCACTTTGAGGGAGCGGAATGTGTTTGAGAGTCGCAGTGTGAGATTAGTCTACCCGTCTCTCCCTTTTCTCTAATTCGCTCCCTTCCCTCATCTTTCTGTTTCGCTCTTTCCCTCGGCTGGTGTCTTGGCAGAAGCTGCAGGTTCCCAGGCAGCCTGTGAATGTAGTGCTTCTGGAGACTCTGCCTTGTTTATCCCTCAGTCTCTTGTTCCTTTAGTTCCATAGACATTTATACAATTAGCCAGAAAGAGAGACAGAGCGAGCGAGAGAGGGGAGCGGCTTAAACATAATTGACATCTCCATAGTGGCCCACTGGTGTCTTTCTTTCCCACCGCAGAGCAGCATTCCCTGCACATCCTCATTTAGTATGCATGGGTGAGTTTTCATTGCATGCACAATCATGCTGAGAACTAGCTGACAACAACAACAGTAACATGCAATGATGTTGATGGTAATGATGATTAGGACAATGACAGCAGCGACAATGATGATCACTTTTGCTGAACCGGTCTAGACAGAGCAATCATTGTAATACATTTACTTTATTTTATTTTTTAGTAAATCTATTAGGAACGGACGATGTACACAGGCCATGTCATTTTACGCTGTGAAAATGTATTGTAGAAACACAATAGAGATATTGATGACAATTGATATTGGTAGTGATAAGGTTATAAGGTTATAAGGTATATTTACAGCAGCTGTAAAATAACTTCAATCAAGAGAGTCTGATGAGATTATTCTTGCTACCACACAGATATTGACCAAGGTCGCCTTGTCAGCTTTGCTTAGCTTCCCAGCCAGTGTTT
The DNA here is from genome assembly GCF_042242105.1 of Pempheris klunzingeri. Classification (NCBI taxonomy): domain Eukaryota; kingdom Metazoa; phylum Chordata; class Actinopteri; order Acropomatiformes; family Pempheridae; genus Pempheris; species Pempheris klunzingeri. The sequence goes on from NC_092023.1 coordinate 19,124,157, forward strand.
TAATGGCAGATAGAGATAAACTCTCTCTCCTTTATCTGTGACCCTGTTTATCAGCTCTATTGCTTTAACAATGTAAATGTTCCTCTGGGAAATCATCTGCCCAGACAGTTACTCTAGTGCCTTGTTCCCCAGGCTGCTTTTACGTATTTCTAGGAGTAATGAGATCTCCCAGCAGTGAATGAATTCAAACATGCTTATCAGGCCAGAAATTAGGGGTTGGTTGTGCGTCGATTTTCTTTGACCTCTCACCTTTGTGTGTCCTCAGGGCCGTCTTCCGGTGAAATGGATGGCTCCAGAAGCACTGTTTGACCGGGTCTACACACACCAGAGTGATGTGTAAGTATATAAAAAAGCTGTTTCTGGGTCCCTTACAAGATAGAAAATCCATTTACACACACCAGTGATGCACATAAACCCTCAGACGGTAAAACAGACAATCACTGCTATTTTTAAGATTTTCTTTAGAGCCCAGCTGTCAGATTCAGAGGGTTGTTTTTCAGGAGTATAGGAGTGTAGGAGCAGGGAGTGGGTGAGGCGTTTTGGTGCAGAGCTGGTGAGTGTTAGGTGGGAGGTGGCTGCCTATAGGGGTCCAGCACTGGCCGTTCTGTGGCAAAAGTGAGGATTTCACGCTAGACTTGTAGCCAATGCCGTGTTACTAATCTGACCGGCTTCAAAGGGCCCTGGAAGGAGCCCAGAGCTCACCAGAGCCTCTTCCCCCACCAACTCACCCCTCTCTCCTCCGGCTCTGCGCGGAAGTCTCCCCTCCTTTTGGGCCTCCACACATGTCTGAACGCAACAATGCTGCGGCCCTTCAGTGCGGGCCTCATCCTTTAACCCCCTGCCATCCCCTCTTCGCTCTCCTCTCCTCATTCAGCAACACTTTGAACATGTGGCTCATCGTTTTTCCATGATCAATATAATCCCCCCCTCCCAAACCCCTTCCTTTCGCCCCACCGCTCTTATTTTCATTCATCTGGTATGTGAGTTGCGGACCCGTCTCTGTCTCTCCCTTTTTTTAAGTTCCAGATTCTAAAAACAGAACAAAGGAAGAGCGTCCCTCTCTTTTTGGTGTTTGAGTCTTATGCGCCCTGACAGCCTTGTTTGAAGTTTCTGCTCCAGACACTGGCGGCAGAAAGTGTATGTGGCAATTAGATAAATGCCTTGAATGCTGACCCCTGGGAAAGGAGATTTTGTGTGTGTGTCTCTGAGTCATACACCAGTAGCACTAAATGCAGCGCTCAGCCAGTTTAGCACTTGTATAGAGAATCTCTCTACTGTCCATGTTTGTGTGTACTGGCTTATGTGTGCGTGCACATAAATAATATGTGTGTGTGCACATGATGCCCTCCATGTTCCATGGTGTAGCACCAGTCAATAACCTGGGGGAGTGCAGGGGGCTGAAGGGGGGTTGTAGGCATGAAGTGGCTACTGTATTCCCTTCTATCAGCTCACTGCTAATTAAGTTTCATCACTCACTTTTAGTAATTGGCTTTTTCACAAAGCGTATGACGGGGGAAAAAGATGAAGAGAGGCGTTGGGGAGGTGGAGGGTGGTGGGCTCCCACTCACACAGCACCAGACGCGTAGGCGATCTATACATGACATCAGATTAAATGAATACATGAATTCCAATGAAACTCGACCCTTGTTGTTTGGACAAATGGGCCCAGGGGACTCAGCTCTGGCTGGCTTCGGTAAGGGTAAAAAGTTGTGGCTTAAGCTCTGAGAGACAGTATCATGGCCTGGCTTGGTGGAGGCAATGTGTGTGTGTGCGTGTGTGTGTGTGTGTGTGTGTGTGTGGGGGGGGGGGGGGGGGGGGTCTGATCCCCTAATGTATTCCTTTAGCTCTACCTCCCACATCACATTTCAAAACCTTGAATCTTCATATTTTGATCAGATCTACTGATGCAGATACACTTATTGACTGATTTTCTGACATTTATATTCATGTTGCTTTCAGTCAATATCATAATCTTAAGCAACAAAGAATGTGCAGCCTAAGTGCTTCAGATGTAACTATAATGAAACATGAAAACAACTCCAGAATGTGGACCTTGCCAGTTCAGTAGAGTCACTTTTATACTGAGTGGATGATTTTTTTAACTGTAGTAATGTGTCTAACTTATATACATCAGCACAAGGCCGTCTGGCAGGTTAGTTTAAGTGACCCGGAGCATGTTGGTGTTTATTTGTTAAGTCAAGGTTGGTTGCAGGTGGAGGTGAACCTTCACAGAACATCAGGCTGACAAGCACTGAACGATGGTTACAAAGTAGCACAGAAAGGAGAGATGTGCATGTCAACAAGTGGAAAGATACAACGCAGTGATAGAGGAGAGCGCAAACCCAGGGCTGGTTGTGTAAACAGATGGAGGAACTGATAAACCCCCCACCTGCCTGTCCATGCCTTCTAGCCTGGTTGGACCACTAACACGGTCTTTGGCTCGCCTGAATGTGTATGTGTAAATTAGTGTTAGTGTCTGCGTGTTATAATGCAGCCTTTGTGTAGACATGAATGAAGCATGCTGTCAGTGAATGATTCATTTGAGACACTGTAGATCCAGCCTCCAATATAAACATGCAGCGTGACAGTGATGGAAATCAATAAATCAACAACCGGACTCCAGGATGAGGAAGTAGTTAACAGTTAATAGTCACTGGCCATCTCTGGACCTTTCCCTCCTCTTTTGTCTGCTGTGGGTGGTCCACTGTTTGTTTTGGTGTGGTGTGACTGGACAATGCCAGCCTGTGTGACGGGGCCAGTCGGGCACAAAAGCCATCAATGAGATCAGGGCCAGAGTGGCACTGGGAGTGGGTTCGCACCACAAGCCACTGGATGGCAGAAAGAGGGCATTGACACTACTGCAGTCACGCTGTTGAAATAGTTTCCAAACTTTGACGAAGTGACTAAATGTAAATCATCTGTAGGTTAAAGGAAAGTGACACTCATTAGGCTCTTGAACATGTTCCATTGTCATTTTTGACTGTATTTGTAATGTTTATATGTGTTTGTGTGTCCTTAGCTGGTCATTTGGGGTGCTGATGTGGGAGATCTTCACCCTGGGGGGCTCCCCCTACCCTGGCATTCCTGTTGAAGAGCTCTTCAAGTTGCTCAAAGAGGGACATCGCATGGACAAGCCTGGCAACTGCACTAATGAGCTGTAAGAGTCCTAGTTTTACTTTTGTCTCTAGCGCTTACATCCTCCCTAACCACACTGTCACACAAATACACAGTAGCTCTTACACCCAGACTGTAATGCCATCCCAGCCTCCATCAGATCCATGACTCTGTGTCCACTCTGTCGGGCCTCTGCACAGCTGTGACTGACTGCTATCAGTGTCTTCATTCACAATGAGTCCTCTGCGGGCAGAAGACAATGGCACGGCTCTGCTGTGGTGCCACACTGAGAGGGTTGATGGAGAACAAAGTAGAAACAGACAGAATGGCAGTGCCATGACACACACAGATTATACTGTTTAAAAAATCCAAAGCATTGGGAGGCATATGTTTGCGATCAGCAGCAGGCCACCAAGTCTCTCTGTTATAGATTGCAGGCTAAAGTAAATTTCAGATTCCATAATCAGATGGTGTCAGACAACACCTGTAGCACCTGAGCCCAGATACATAAATCATTTCTGCTGTTCAGGTTTGAAACTTGAAGACAAGGTGGACAAACTGAATTATGCTGACAACATTTCCCTTCAGTCCACTCTTCTCTTTGAGCAAACAGATTCTATTTTTTCTTCCTCTCAGGTACATGATGATGAAAGACTGCTGGCATGCCATCTCATCCCAGAGACCCACCTTCAAGCAGCTAGTAGAGGATCTGGATCGCATCCTCACCCTCAACACCAACGAGGTGAGTGCGGCTCTTTCATTCTTCTTCACACTCGTTCACACACATTCTTGTTCCATAAAGTTGCTGCATTCAGGGTGGTCAGACTTCGTGCTACACTAACCCTATAATTTCCTGGCAAACAGGAGCTCGGCATTTCATAACAATAAAATCGAATAATATGATACATTCCTACACACAGTAACATGTTTCTCAATCCAAACTAAATCATGCTCTTGCCAGTGCATGCAGGGTTCAGAAGAATGTTGCTGAAAGTTTTAGGAGCATTAGCAGCCACGTTGCTGACACGAGGCCTAAATGGTGACCGAAAAAATGGCCGGATGATTTGATCCAGGCCCAACATGGCTGCTACGGCCCAGTGAAGTTGCCTAATCATCACATCCATGCCTCGCTCCCTATAATAGTCTGCATTTCTTTCCATTCCCCTTCCTGTCTTATGTGATATCCGCGTGCCGACCTGAAAAGAGGCCGTCGATGGAAAGCTGTCAAGACTTGTCTGCTCTGGAGCTGGAACTTCATGAATTTATGCCAAAAAGCCCAACTTTGAGTTTGAACTTTTGAAATGTAATAAAGCGCCTTTTTCATGCTTTTTTTCCCTCCCTCTTTCCCTCTGCCCCAAACCGCTGGCAGATGTGGAGGTCTTTAGTAATGTGAGCCTTCTCGTGTTGAGCTGGGAAAGTGGAAGCCAACACTCATTTTCGAGAAAACCCCAAGAACTCTTCCTCCTCACAACTAGTCCCAATAACAACCATGAAAGACAAGCAGGACGGAGGAAAAAAAAGGGTGCCTCAGTCGACATGAGCCGACCAAAACAACCTCACGACAAAGGACCAAGTCGAAAATGAATAAAAGGATTTTTGGGGGTTTTCATCTTCCTTCGTGTTCCGTTTTGTTTGGGGTGGGTTTAGCGTCGTGTCTTGCCAGCCTCTTTATTTTTTTCCAGTCATCTTTTAGTGTTTATGTTGGATGTTTCGGCGTCAGATGTCAGATTTGTGGGGACTGAACTTGAGAGTGATTCGAAAGGGATGCTGTGAAGGCTGGAGTGCCACATCTCTGCTGTCGTTCTCTGGTCTGAATGTATCCTCACTTCCCCAATTCTCAACCACATCAAACTAAACCGCAACTTGCTCAGCTCTGCTCTCTGCAAGCCCTGTTGGATCAGCCAGCAGTTCAACATTCACTTTATTACCTATTATTCCTGCAAATATTTTCATACAGTATCCAGTTTTAGATTATTTTTCTGTTCTCTTTCTTAAATCCGTCCAGGATGATTTGGTATGGTTTAGATAAATATCATAATGAAGGTGATACTCTTCTCCTCCACCTTTCTCACCCTCCTCTGGAAAGTCCCTGCTCTTGTTGACTGAGTTTCAGCACTATATGTACATTCTCCTGTTTGCTCTGGGTCTTTCGCCTCTCACTCCTTCAAAGTGTCTTTCCTGTTTGTAAAATATGAGCTCGTGTCTGAGTGTAAATTATCTCACCCAACCCTCTCTTTCCTTTGTCTGCGTCTACAGGAGTATCTGGACCTGTGCGCCCCAGCAGAGCAGTATTCCCCCAGCTTCCCCGACACCCGCAGCTCCTGCTCCTCCGGTGACGACTCTGTGTTTTCCCACGACCCCTTACCGGACGAGCCCTGCCTCCCCAAGTACCAGCACATCAATGGAAACATCAAAACATGAGCCCCCACGCACATTATCTACCCCCAGCTTGACCTGCCACAGTCTAACCCATCAACGTCCCAAAACCCACGTAGCACAGACACTCTCACCGAAATCCTCCCAACCTCCTGCCCCCCCATCACCCCTCTGGCTCCCAGTGGACTAATGGACCCAGACGGGACTGGGCTGGTGGCAGCGCTGCTGTCACACACTCGTACTGCCATGCGCACACACTACACACACTACATGCTCACACGAGGTCTTAAAGGAGAGGACAGGGACCCTACAGAAACTGCTCTTCACTGACTGAATGAATTGACGTTCCCTGGGGACCTTCCTCCTCTTCCTCCTCCTCCTCCTCCTTCGTCACGTAAACACAGACTTTTCATTTTGGTTCTCATGTTTGTCATGTTTGTACGCAGAGGTTTTTTTTTTTTTATTACAATCGACGACATTACATGTTTGGTGATCTCATTCCAGTGGCTGGCATTCCAAGACTGTTATTTGCTCCTGGAGGAATGTATGGACTGACGTGAACTTAAAAAAACAAGGGACTAGAAGAGGAAGACAAATAGGAAAGAGAGACAGAGCTTCAACTAACAAAACAGAGGAATAGAAGGAGAGCACATATAGACACTGCTCTCCTGTTTATTTTGTAATATTGATGCATTTCTTTTTCAGTTCTCTTGATAAACCTTCCCAATTATTCTGGAGAAAAAATACACAGTATAATGTATAGTGCTGGGTATATTTGTAAATATATTCAAATATGTATAAATATATATTATATATTTACAATGAATTATTTTTTGTATGGACTCCAAAATAACCCCAACCTTCCCTACCCTATTTTGAGTTTAAGGCAGGTATGCTAACAGGTTATGTGTCCTATATTTCTCTTCACACACAAACTCACTCATACAGACACGGATACACACGTTAATACACACACACACAAACACCTGTCTTACTCTCACTCAGTAACACAGTTGAGTATTGGCTTTCAGGGACTGAGGTAGCATGTTAATTTATTGACTTATGTTTTTGTTTGAGATGAATCAAAAAAGTCTGGAAAAAAAGAACAAAAACAATATGGCAGAAATGATGACATTAATGATGCTGATAATACATAAATAATCCATTAAATTTATGGTAATTTAAAATGATCTTTCAGCAGTAACAGAAAAAAGCTATTTTTAGTGGATTTGAAAGATCCAGGTTTTGTAAGTTTTATATATGAATGTGAATATTAAGTTAAATTTTAAAAACTGTACATTTTATAGTCAGCTAATCCCTTTCTTATGTAGATGTTGATGCCATTTCTATCCAGTCATTTTACTCTTTCTTAGCTTTGCTTTAGGAAACGAGATTGATTTCTGGATATTTATGTATGATTGAAAGAAAACGATTTTGGAAACACCTACTAGCAATCCGCTCCCTCATTTAGACTAAATATAGACTCCAAATTTACTTGACAGAATTGAAAGCTGAAAAACAAAGTATTAAATCATTCAAGTGTTTTTTGCCTTTTTCTACTGGACCAACTTTAAGATGTTCTTTTGCAAGTGTTCATGTCACATTTGCGAAATAAATGATGGAAAAACTATAGCCTTGTCCTAATCTCTGACTTTGTTGGGTGTTAAACTTGTACTGAAAGTGAATTTGCAACAAATGACAGAGAAAACTGGCTCAGTTTTTCTAACTTAAAAGAATGTGTTATTATTAAACTGCACATTCCTGTGAGCTAAATTTCATTTTCTTAGTATCTGATATGGGTGGAGATGGTTTAGCTGTCATTACTAGAAGCTATTTTGCTTGTTTGCTTTGATCCTTTACCTACTGTTCAGTGGGATTTTCCACTGTATTTGCAAATGTTTCAGAGAAACTGGATAAAACTACAGGGGCTTAATTGGTGGGTAGAGGATGTTTTTCTGTATTTGAGATTAGTTCATTCTGCTAGAAGTGACATAATTTCTTCTTCACTTGTCCTGATACACCAAGGCTTCATACAAAACTGCCAAGCTCAGCACAAACACGAGCAAATGTGATCAAGTTAGATACTGAATTTATTCCAGTGGTCGAAGCAATTTTGTTAATGAACGGGGAACTCGTCATTGTCATGATCGCATGGCTCTGTGTCTCGATCTGTCTGACTCTGATCAGACAAAAAGTCTTTGTTAGCCTCCTGGCAGACTAATAGGTGCTCTGATTAGCTGATTGATTTGCCCCCTTTCTCTTATCAGAACAGATTTAATTCAACAGACTGAGTAGTTGATTTATCTGATTTGATGTAAGTTAATCAAAGTTGATATATTAGCGAGTGTGATTGATGCTGGCAGCCGTGGATGTGGTCCTATTTAGTAATGGCTGTTGCTTATCGGCCATGTAACAAGAATGTTCTCACAACATAGTACCATAATGGTAGAGCCACACAACCTGTAAAAAAACAAACAAACAAAAATTTTTTTTTTTAAATTTTGAACTCAAGGTTTGATTTAAAAAAAAAGCAAAGTATTATGACCAATGTTATTAAAGTACATCCTGTGGGGAACATGAATGTAGCTATCAAATCAAATGGTACTCCGGCCAATAGTTGCCAAGACATCGCAGTCAAAACCACAAATGTCTAGAGGAGAAAATTCACCAAAATCATCTGGGGACCATGACTGTATGTACAATGTGCAATGGGCATTCTATCTAGTAGGTGTTGAGACATTTTTTTGGATAGATGTTGGATGGAAGAAGTTTGACCTGCTGGTGGTGCAAGAAACAAAGTCAGGGGGTCACCAAAGTAAGCAGGGTTCATGTTCTGGGAACAATGAATGTCTGTTCAGCCCAACAAACCAACACTGACCCAGAAATATAGACAATAACAAGCAGAATGAAAGCAACAATGTGGGTTCTTGGGAAGGTGAGAAGTACTTAAAAAAAAAAAAGTAGTGTGTTCTTTAACATGAATCTGGATTCTCTCTATTATCAGGTTTGAACTTGTTCTGAATAAACATACACACACCAGTTCCAAGTCTTCCTACAACAGACGTGTCCCCTCATGTCTCCGGAACTTGAAAGGGGATTGGAGGGAAAAGTCAGTGAGAAAACATTCCTTTTTCCATAGAATAAGTGGGAAGAAAGCAGCTACAGCCCTGGAGGATTCTGGGTGAGGGGGGGCACATCGGAAAAGAAAGAGTGGCAGGATAAACCACAGCACCATACACCCTCATTAAAGGGGGGAGCAGAGAGAAAGGCAGCCGGATATCCACACTGGCTATTGCACACTTTTATCAGAATGGCTGTCCATTGTGCTGTAGGCTGATGGCACACACACACACAGACAGGCAGGGAGCAGGGAGGGGAAAACTCCAGGGAGACCAAATAGAGGATTAGTTTGTTCCATTTTGACAAAATGCCCTCCGAGCTGCCTTTGCATCTATGGGAGACAAATGGACTTTATCTGATGTCAGTAATGTGACGCAATGGATCCTAACGTAGAGCACAGTTAGCTCTTTGAAGTGATCCATTATCAGTTCTGTTTACATATTGATAATGATGTAGGGGTAAATAAACAGATGAGTTACCTATGACCTCAGTCACATTCTGTGATCACGTGAGGGCAACTGACATCTGTATTAAAACACATAACGCCTTAAATTTTGGTGTTCTTGCTCCATCAAAACATATTGTTACATAAATAATAAAGCTTAGTGATTTTTTGCATGAATTTAGACAATAGACATTTAAACAATCTTTATAAAGGTGAAAACACTGCAATGCATAGTCTATGAATCTTTATATGCACAGTTCCGTCATCCATTCAAATTAAAAAAATTAATAAAATGTATGATTACACATGTCCTTACATAGCTCACCATAATCTTTTTGGTCAAGATAAAATCTAATGCTGTCTGTCTGTTGTCATTTACTGTGATGTGAATGCATTCTGGTGCGGTTTTCACCACACAGATGTCTCAAGGACTCACAGAGCAGGGATACGTTCTTGCCCTCCACTGATAAACATGACTCACCGCACGCAGTCAAAGCCCTAAATGAGTTTTTGATTTGGAGGGCTCTTTACTCCATGGTTTCCTAATGCCCTCAAGATTAACCCAGTGACCCTCAAATATTAGCTTTGAATGACTTTAGGGAGACAGAGCAGTAGCTGGAGGACACGAGAAGAAGACTTTTTGCTCAGTGGTGTATGTGTTGAATTGAACGTGAGGGACAGATATCAGCTTTTTGCTCAAGAAACATTTGGATAGACCCTGAGGCCATCTGGCAGTGTGCCAGACTGATGATATGCTAGGGTAGCCTGACATTTTGGTGGTGAAAGTGATTTTCATTCTGATCCTTGTTGTTTCTTCCTGTCCTTCCTCGTCCTCCTCTGCGTCCTTCGTCCCAGCCCTGTCCTCCCTCGCCTAGCCATCTGGTGGGGCCTGGTGTGTTTGCACAAGGCTCGGTCCTCTGGAATGTCAACATGAGGCTTTGTGTGAAGCCAGAGGAGCCCACATTCACTGGAGATAAGACCCCACCAACCCCGAGAGAGGAGGGGGAGGTCAGAGGGTGGGAGGCTGGTGGGCGTAGTTAGAGGGTGACTTAAAGTTTAACAAAGCTGCTAAGTGACCGCCGTACCCACGGCTTAATCCTAAACATAACTCTCTCCCCTCACCGAACTCCAGCTTTGCCTAATTGCCTAAAAAAAGTGAAGCTGTTACACAAAAACCAAAATCTAATTTCTGGTTGGAAGACATCTGCGCCCTTTCGCCCCCCATTGTTAATCTTATTATTTTACCTCCTGCTTCTGAAGCAACATTTCTCTAGACTCTTTGCCATTGGCAAATTGGGTCGGAGTATGTATCTGTCAAAGCTGCGCTCCTCAACCTAGCATTTGCATTGAGTAGCAGATAATGAATGGTTCATCGCTAGGTCAGTGCTCATGAGAGGGAGGGGTCTACTTGTGTTTGATTAAGGGCTTGCAAGGCACCGTGTCTGGTTCTGCATGGAAGGATAAACAAGTCAAGTGTGTGTTTGTGTGTGGGACTGTTGTGCCTGTGCGACTGAGGATGTGTGTGGTTTGTGGCCCCGTGGGATCTTCTAAACATTCACTAATGGCGCAATTGTGTCTGAGCAATTGTAATTCACAGATTCCACTTCCAGTTAGTTTATATGCTGACTTTGCTATGTCTGAAGGTCTGAGGTAACAGCTCTTGGAGTGTGCTCAGTGGAAAAAGAGGAGTTTAAACTAAATTGTTTAGAGGAGGATAACGGGGTAGAATTGCCAAACTCAAGAACTAACATCTTTGAGCAGAGTTTAGACTGCTTTTGTTTGTCGACTTAGCAGGAGACAGGAGAATAATGTGCCCCATTTAATAGTGTTTAGTCAGATTTAAGTGTGTTAAATATTGCTCACACTAGGAAATAAAGCCAGGGTTGATCCATAACACACAAATTTCACATTGCAAAATTATAAACTAAACGGGTGAGGGTTGTTACATTGGGCTAACATTGCATGGTTTACAGTTCTGGGTGTGCTCTATAAATGAGCTTAGTCATAATGTTCCCTGCCCAGTGATGCCAATCACAACACTCACCCCATCGGTCAGCCCTATTCCCCCATGTCTTGTCTTGTAGTGATGATGTCATTGGTGACCTCAAAAGGCCATAAACCCTGATGCATGCTAATGATGCCCTGCCAAGGTGTCAAACTTGGGTTTTCCAATGGCAAGATGTTTTATACGCTGCATAAACAAAATGCCTCATGTAGAGAGGATTTATTTGGGCTTATGACCGTGTGTGTGACTAAAGCGAAGTTGTGTTTTATAAGAAAATGTGTTTAAAAGAGCAAATTAGTTTTGCTCTCGCATAAAGTAACAAAATTTCATGCAGCAGATATCCTGATGTTTAGTATGGGTTGAACCCCCAAAACATGGGCTCCCACATTTCCCACAATGCAGCTCAGAAGTATCAGGCGTTTCACAAACTACCCTATGTGACTAATAAAATCAGTGGTGTCCCTTAAATTCAATACATTTTGTGGTTTAAAAATCAGTCAATTAAAGATTAAAATAGTGTTTTATTCCATGACACAGAAGTATTATTTATTCCTTTATTGTGTTTAATCAGGTTTCACTCTCATGCTTTGCTGACAGCTGTGTTTGCAGGGACACCTGACCAAGCTAGAGTCACAGCAGAGAGTCTCCGCAGTTTATTGACATTATTATGTTCCTTGGAGTTACTGGACTTTGGAATCACATATTAGGATCTGAAGAAAGTGGATAGCAACAGAGTCAGAGGCCAGGTTTAGAGACAAACTGCAAGTTCAGATGAACTCAGAAGTGCAGTATATTAGTGACGGGAGGACAGAAAGGTGGCTGTTAGTGTGCTGTAGACAGTAAAGAGTCTGTTGCCTCCTCTGGTCTCCGTGTCAGGAGACAGACTGGATGGAGATATATGGCAATGTACACGCAGGACAGTTAACCACTCCAGCTGTACTGTCATGAGTAAACACAGGCCCAGGCCAATAAAAAAAAAAGCCTGTAAAAAAAAGAGTGCCCATAAATGATGTTTAATTGAAACCGTGCAGGAGGGCAGTTTGTCAGAGCTATGGCTCCCAGGAGTCCACACACACACTGGCGCTAGGGGAAGGGGCGCAGGAGGAGGATGAGGAGGAAGGGGGGAGAACAGGAAGTGGAAGAAGGGAGGCTAGGATTGATTGAAAGGGGAGGTTAGGATTGTTTTAGTCTCCAAAAGTGAGAGTAGAGGCGAAAATTGTCAAATACATGATTCAGAGCCAAAACTGCTTCCTAAGGACACATTAAAATTTTAATATTTAACTTGCAGTCATTCTGAATAAGATGGATATTTTCCTGGTTGCATACCATCATGCGACATTCTCCCAACGTTTCTAGGTATAAGCAGCGTTATATGTAGCCCACTAAATGAAATTTCCCAGCAGAGTTCAACAGTAAAGTTTATGCATACTCAGCTGCAAATGTTGGCGCCTGCCTTTGTCAGATGGACTGTTTTCACAATCTAAATGACGAATGATCACCATGACAATGCCACGGTGACAGACAGGGGGTATAAATCACATGGGAAACAAATAACCGCGAGACCCTCTCCCACTTTTCACATGCATCACTCTTTCCAGCTAACAAGAAGTCCACTGTTTCTCTGAATGCCAACACAGCTCATTTCCCTTCACCCCCCTCTACTCAATTTGTCAATTTCAAATATGCTTTCAGCGTTTTGTTGATTCTTTCTCTGCCCGTGTTTGCGTCTCCCTACTCCCCCCCCATGCACTCTTTTTCCTGGTCAATCACACTACTGCCCCCACCCCACCTCAACTCTCTCTGACTTGAATGGCTCAAGTGATTGTGTGCTGCTGAAAGTTTGGAGGCAGGTAAAGGGAAACTTTTCTCTCTTTCTCATTCTCTCCAGTAAGGAGGTCATTAAATAAAAGTGTGCAGTGAGTGATGTGCCTCTATACCTGCTTGTCTGCTCAGAAACAACAAGAGCCCGCTCTGTCCTGCCCAGGCAAGACAGGGTAATTATAGCTCCTGACTTAATCACTTACCTCAAAGCCCTTTAGTTCTACAGCTTCTTGCCTCTGTGGCTCTCTATCTCTTTTCAGGTTTGCCGCCACCTGCCAATAGTGAAGAGTGACAACATTATGAATTGTTACTTTTTTCATTCAGAAACAATGAGAGTGTTGCGGTTGAGGTAGTTTGTACATGCACAGTTCAAGGTGTGCTGCAGGCTCAAACTCAGACACACTGTGAGTTTTGGGTTCACTCACAGGTTAGCATCCATCTCCTCTGCGCCTGACACATTTGTCCATTTCTCACATTTTCCAGGAAAGTGTTTCTTGAGTGAGTTCAAACTGCTGTAGTAAGTCTCACTGTGTGTCCTGGATCAATATGATGCTAATCAATAATACATAGCTGCAGTTCCTTTACCTCCTCTGAACACTACACTTGTCTATATTCTGATATTATATATATACATACATGGTTTATGAACTAATTAAAGTCTGTCTGGTCTTCTCCATCTGTCCCATTTGGGAACTTATGAATCCGTAGGTTGAACCTCAGCCCATTTCTGATGTGAATACATTCCCTCCCAGGCTCCATGAGGTGGCTGGCCCCTGGCTGAGCAGGGAAAGGGGGGAGCAAAGGAGAGAGAGACCCTGAAAAGGTGCTTTGTGCTGGTTTAGAAGGGCCCGAGGCTTTAGCCTGTCAGAGGTTGTGGTTCTAGGCCAGCAGCCAGGCCGTCAGACCCTCTCACTGGCAGGGACTGAACTACCATCTGGAGTGACGAGCCCTTCCTGAATTGCACAGAGCCAGGCTGGGCTGAGCTGGTTAGGCCAGGCTAAGACACACCACAGAGGGCTGCAAAAATAAACCAGTGGTGCTTCACTGAAATTCCTAGGCTCTGGAGCCTCAGCTCTGAAAATCATTCCCATGGGAGAGTAGCAGAGTGGCCTCACACTGAGCAGCAGAGTACAGGACAAAACTACTTCAGAAACCTCACCGCGTAGATCTCTAAAACAAATCTGTGAATGTGAACTGGCATGTTGATGATTGCGTTGGATGATTATGACAATGATAATGATGTTTGAATTGCACTCAGAAACCTGCTCAGGTTGCATTTGGCTGCCAGTGTAGAAAGCCTTGACAAATGATGAAAAAGAAAAAGAAAAAAAGAATAAATGGTGTGAGATGAGTCACTATCATCAAGAAGTGATTTATTATGTTTATGGAAGTCTGCGCCTTGGCTGTCATCAGCAGAGGCAAATGGGAATGATCAGCACACAACGTGGTGCTGCAAATACAATTGAGTAAAGAGGCAGAGACAGGCAGACTCCTAACTCACCCATTCTTTCATGGGGTTTGTTTACCTTTTGGATCTAGACCTATATAGTGCAGGGGAAGTAGGTCTGAAGAGGGAATGAGAATTGCAGGGTGAGGGGCCTGGCAGCCAGACTCATATAGACTCAGATTTGCTCTGTGGAGTACATATAATCTAGATCTTAATGCTGCATTTCAGCCACACTGCAACACATGAGATGAAATCAAAGTTTCCCCGTTCAAATGGAGAGCGAGATAATTCATGGTACATTTAGTATGAGGGAGAAAAATGTGAACCACATTGTGTGGGGTGTTTTAGTGGGGCAGGTTTCTGTACTTTCCCATCCCCCAACTCCTTCAACAGAATAAAATTCCTGTGCCTTTCTGGAGCTGGCCCAAGCCAAGCAAATTATGGACCAAAATCTTTTTATATGAACCTCTGTCACGCAAAAACATCACTAAGCCCCATATGTAGCTCTCCTTCTCCTGGAATAGGCCCTGTTTTATCCCAGTTCTCCGAGCAATTCCATTATGTTGACTCCTCGAGGCCTCCCTAATCGAAAGGAAGAGAAAACAAACAAAAGAGCAAAAGCCCAGGCCCTGCAGAAACCACTTCAGAGAACTTGATGCAAAGCAAAAAAAAAAAAAACAAGCACATTGATAGGCCTGGACAGTGTAGCCCAATAGCTGATCAATACATCAAAAAAATCATCATCTCCTCTCTGAGGCTTTGGTGTTGAGTAACAGGCCTCCCAGCAATCACAGCTGGAATCATCATCAGGTCCAAAAAATGTCTTTTCTTCCACAAAACAATTATTAAAGGACATGTTCTTTTTGTAGTCATGGCCATCATTATGACAAACATGAGTGACATACTCATGTTTTGAGTTAATTCTTGAGAGCTGGGAACAATGCAACGTCGTCAAAGAAGTTTGATTGCGCAGGAAACCTGAGCCGTCAGACAATCAAGTTAGAAAATGAAGAAGGGGGGTGCACTACAGGGGGGTGTAGGTCTCCTGCTGGTGTGCGTACCATTTACACAGGGTCCTTACTGCACTGACTGGGATTCGAGTCTGGCCCAGGCGCTTTGCAGCATGCCATCCCCTCTCTGTCACTTACTGTCACTTTATACTTCTTCTGTCACAATTAACAAATAAATAAGCTTTAACAATTTGGGAAACTCTCAATGGTTGCAACCGGCTGAGATTCCTCAGCTTGCACTACTCTTATCGAGCTAAGCTACTCGCCTACTAATGGTCACATGATCCTCTCCTTGCACTTCGTAGGGGTTCCTTGAGAGTCTCCCATCACCAACTTCCTGGGTCATCTTTTACTTACCATACTTTCCATAATTTTGTGATGCAGTTGAGGGAGGGTGTTGTGGATTCTCATCTGTGACTTTACCTCCAAATAAAGTAGTTTAGATAATTAAGAGTTCAGCAATCACATTGGTGAGTACAAGTGGAGTATATCAGTGGAGGGAAAAGATGGCCAGAAATTTGAAAAACAAGAACCGAGTCATAATAAAGCACATTTATCCTTTGGAACAAAACTAAGCCACTTTAGAAAAAAGGATACTTGTCCTTATCAACATGAATGCTTTTCTGCTTATCGGTAAGTGGTAAGACCACCACTGGCCTCTATATGCAGTCAGATTGTGACCCCCAGCTTTCACCCCCAAAGTTCAGGCTGGTGTGAACCACTCAAATGGCCCTGTTGTTTACAGTAGTGTTAAGTGCGTGCCCCTCCAGGATCAGTCAGAGCCATAATCCCCTCTTCATTCCCACTGAGGCCCAGAGTGTGTGTAAGTGGACATGGGTGATGGCAGACAAGGAACGGCTCACCAGCCCACACATTCACGCCGGCCATGCTGCTTCAAACACAGGCGGAAAAACACACATATGAACACATATTCATTCTCAGACACGCACACACAACAACAGAGTACTATAGCTCAAACAATAGAGCAAGAAAGAAAGAAAGAGAGCAAATGAGGAAGGTTTTCGTCTTTTTTCATGGATATTACCCCCTTCTTTCTGTTCTCCCTGCGTTTTTATGTCATGTCACCTTGTAAAAAGGCTTTATGGTCTTCCCAGACCTCATGGCTATGAGCGTGGTGAGGTGGGTTGTGGGAGCTTAAGAACTCCTCCAGGACCAGCACTTAGAGCGAGTGACAAGAGAGCATCTCCAGAGAGCTTTAGCTTTAAAACTGGGAAACTCTTTAATCTTACTTCCTCTGCTATTGATTTTTTTTCTTGTCTTTTTTTTTTTGTCTTTCTATGAGTGTAGTCTTACAGAATGACAAAGTCGAATGACTTCAGTGGCATTTTACCAAAAATGTAAAGCTACTGGAGCATAAAAGGCAAAAAGATACATTATACCCATAATATTTTGTATTAAGCTAATACTTCATTTGATAAGAAAAATATGGTCAAAGTGACTCTGCCCCTTTATATAACTGAGATAATAAATCAGACTCAGAGTAACTCTGTTGACCTATTTCCTATTGGCTCGTTGTCATCAGCACCCCAATAAAACCGACCAATGACTTCCCAAAGTTGACTGACTACCTTGAGGTTTTTGTCACACACTTACCAGACCAGACAAGAGGGAAGGCAACCGCTTTCTGAGTTTTACACCATATACAGTAGAATAAGAGTGAATTCACCTGCTGTTCTGAATTGGTTTACACTTGCTCTGCAGGTCACACAACACAGGACAGCATGTGCTACTGCAGTCATTTATATGATGTGCAATATAATATAACTGTTAAAAGAAATCGGCGTGAGGGACTAAATGGGAAATCCACATGACAGATGGGGAAAAAAAAGAAGGGAGTATTTGGTCGTATGTTAATCTAATCAGGTAGGTGTTACCCATTAGCACTGAGGTCTCATATGAGCGACTGTTACTTCTTTATACCCCCACCTTTCACTGCCTCCTCCTTCTACCCCCACTTTCTATCTTCCGGTCCCTGTGCAGGTCTGCCTGTATAATGTCCACACAAAGCCAATGTGGGGCCTCTCTGAGGTGTTCAACAACTATGCTTTAAATCATGCAATTAGTGCTCAGCCGGGGGATTTATACTTTCTGGGAACAGCACTTTTTTACTTTATATATGTCTGTGGGGAGACGACCCCGCGAAAGGACTGCAACAATAAACGACAATTTCATATCTGCTCGCATACATTACTCAAATAATTCAGTGTATGTATTATTGCATGTATTTTATTGTATTTGTAGATAGCCATATTAGTACCTGAGCATTTACAGGATGAAAACGCTTCTCTTTAGGAAACTACTGCCCAATTTTTAACAACACCACTGGATAATCTCAAAATTACAGGCAAGCTTAGAACAAGGCTGCTTTTCAAGTTCTTGAAAAGTTCTGGAGATACAAGGTTTTAATGCAACAGCACTAATTAGGGAATCTGTGTTGTAAGTACAGTTTATGTATAGCTCTGTGTGTGTGACCATCTCAGTTGCACCCATGGATTTTCTTTTGTCTACCCCCCTGGCCCCATGTCTCCTGTGTCAGGCGTCAGTCTGACCAGTTTTACGTCTTTTCCCAGGACAAATAAACAAGCTAAAATGAACATAATGAACAGCAAGCAATGACTCCACTGCTTAAACTGCCTTTGCCGACATGAATGTCGTCACAAAAGCAGTGTGTTACTCAACTTTGGATGTAGTTCAAATTTTTCCCCCTACCATTTGCATTTTATCATGGATATCTCCACACACACTCAAAACAGAAACTAAATAAATACTGGACAACACAAACACACGCTGCCCTGGCTCATCACCAATGCCCTGGTGTGAGAAAGCTCTAAAAACTTGTATGTGTAACAAAAGAGCCGACCGCAAATTCCCAAGAGTGTCCAGTCATTGGCCAGTGCCCACAAGTCTAAAACCAAAACCATGAAGCATGCGAGACCACAGAAAATTCAGCAAAGGGGTCTATTTCCTTAATGGCAAACACACACCAGGCATGATACTGACACTGCACATATGTACACACCACCCACTTAGACTAAAAATGAATAACTCCCCTTTTTTGTCTTCATCCACGCATCCAGAGAAATTAATTTATAGTGTAGAGCCACAGAGGGAGAGACAGAGACCTCTTGTGAAGACTAAGGCGACTGTCACACGAACACATTTAGACTAAATTTAATCATCATAATGATCCTCATCAATCACAGTTGAGGTAAATATGAGTTTGTTGGGGATGAATCATGACTGATAAATTGAATCCATTTAATTGGGCAGGCGTCCTGAGGATGAGCAATGAGCATAAAGCATTCCCCAAATTTGATTTCCCATTAGCCTGGTAAAGTGAAGAGGGGCAGCCACAAGCATCGCGCCATCCACTGTGATAGATACGATGTTTATTCATGTGAGGAGTGACGGGCCGAAATACGTTATCAGTTTCAGAAGAAAAAGAATGATAATCAATTGAGTTTGTTTAAAATAACTTTTAAAACAACCATTTTGTGATTGGAATCCTTTTATTTGACTAGGTGTTAAAATGTCAAATATTCTCTGGTGAAATGAAAATGTGCTTGTGATATATGATGCTCTCTCTCTCTCTCCCATCCTTTTCCACCCCACCCTCCATCTATGTGCGTGTGCATGTGTGTGAATGGTTTCCTGTGTGGCATATTCTCCAGGTTGCGCTCTGGAAGAAAATTTACGACTGAGGATGTTTGGTCTTCCTCTAGCTCCAGGGCAGGAAAAGTTGTGAAATATGTGTAAGCAATAAAAGAGACCAGCATGTTGTGTTTAAACAGTGCAAACAGTAACATACGCATGCACTGTCAGCATACAGACACACACACACACGCATACCTGTGTGATTCTGTGAACCTGTGCCATTGAGGACAAAGACTGATTGACTTAGACGTGCGATGAGGGAGAGAGAGGATGCTGTGCAGCACACAGAGTGGTAAGAGAGAGAAAGAGGTATTGGGAGATTGAGTGTAATTCTTGGCACTGTATTTGCACCCTGTTACATTCCTTCCATGAAAGAATGCACAGAGTAGAAAAGCCATTAAATGTAGAGGTTGTACAACAACAGCCTAGCCCATTTACTATGGTAAAATTTACTGCCTTGTTAATTATCTGGCTGCATTAAAATGCACCATTTTGACCAAAATTGGGAATAGTGTGCTTCATTGTAGTTTTAGCTGTGTTTGAAAGAATTATAGCACAAAATAGCTTTTTTTTCCCCCCATTGGTCAGAGACACATTCCTCTTCTAGGTGTGAGGTTTTGGGTTCTTTTACTTGTGATTTGTATTTTACCAGACTGAAGAACAGTTGGAGAAATTGACTGCTGAGTAACACAGACATGATATGATGCAAACCCGCGTGTGTGCTTGTGTATTTTCAGTTGTGAGTGTGAATAGATTGGTTTAATGTTGCCCACTGTGTGAAAATGTGAGAAGTGTGCTCCCCAAACTTTGCAGAGGTACTGCTGCACACTGGACACATTGTTTCTTTCAGTAATAAGCTCGCTGGATGGACTCCAGTGAAAATAGTATAAAGGACGAGATGGTAATCTATTTATCCATTTTCACATTCTTGAAGCAGCAGGGCTCACCTCTGTGTTCTGGGGGAAGCCATTGAGCACTTTCTGCAAGCTGATGGCAAAAGCATATTTTCTGCAGTTGTTGGGGTGCTGCTTTGCAGCGGTTATTGATCTAAAACCGCTGATCATCCTGAAGATTGCTGACCCCCACTGAAACACAACATTTGTGGGTGAGTGACTGACAATGTGAGCCCAGGAAAGTTGCTGAAATCCTTTAATAGGAACCACTCTTAAACCTCCATTCACCCCACCTCCCTCTCCCCACTCGGCCGCTATCTCCACACTGTGGCATACAGTAAAATTATGGCCTAATTAAGTCGGGGGTGAGGGGAGGGGTGCCGGTGGTTAGGTTTCAGGGTCTAACTGCTGCTGCTCCTGGCATGATGCTATCGGCTCAGGCGCGCTGGGGAGCAACATCACCCAACAACACCCCCACCCTCTCAGAGCAGACAGTTTGGTGCCACAAAGTCCGGAACCAGCAATGGACCGAGTGGTGGCTAATGAGCTCCCTAACACACAAATGGAAGCATGTGGTGTGGGCCACATCCCCCTGCCTCTTCTGCAGAGCTCCCCAAGGCGTACTTATACACATAGGGGCCTCAGACTATCACTAAAGATCAGTCTGGGATCATTTTCACTTGATGTAAGAATCGGTGCTCAATTTTGCCAAGATGCAAAATCAACCCCCTATCTTTTTTTTTTACCACTAATATATTTGTTGAAACACTGTGATTTCTGGAGTATTTCTATATTGCACCACATGGAGATTATCTATCAGTGTAGCTAGTACTATGGCATCATCTCCCTTCTTTTTTCTTTTCTTGTTATTGCTACAGGAAAACAGCACTTCCTACCCAGCAGATGATGTTCTAAGAACTCAAATGGACAATGTCAAACTTTGAAAAGGGTACGTCTTTAACCACAGCTGTGTTACATAAACTGGAGTTGCAAAACTGTCAGTTATTTATATATAAATGTTGCACATCATTAGAAGAGAAAAACCATTTTCTTGCCAAATGCAAAGAAAAATGTCCATGGTCCTCTGCTCCACCGCCCCTTGGGCCTGTGGTTGTTAGTGCTCACACAAACCTAGTTACAAAGGGATGTGGACGTCATGTAAGTGTGTGTGAGCCATTTGTTGTTTCACTGACACCCACAACAAATCAATTCCTTCATCATTCCCCCACCCCCCTTCAGTGGACTTTTTCCACAACCCCAAACACATCAGTTCATTTCTGACACAGTCGTGACAAATTACAAACCGTTCCTATGTTTGGGGTTTAGCTGGGCCCTGGTGGTGGGAGCACCACATGCAGCGTGTTTGGAGATGAAGGGCTGATGAGAGCCAAGCTGTTGTCAGAAACAGAGTGCGCACACAACCAACAATGCAGCTCAGAGAACCACCATTGACCATATGGTGGCACTTAGTTGAACTCTTTGTCAGCATTGTATTGTTTAATTTCATATATGCCTGCTTATGAAAGAAATATGTTTATGTTTACTCGCCTAATGGAGTTTGGATTTGTGCAATGGATAAATATTTACAGCCCAGATGAAAAGCCATTCATCAGATTTATGATGGCTTCTCAGGATGAGGCGGGTTGGATCGGAACAGTTGGTGGGATTCCTTAAACAGAATGGTTTATGAAATTAGTTTATCTAGAAGAAAATGTAATTGTTTTATCTTCTCTGTTTAGCTTCAGGTGACGTCAGTGTGTCCTCATCACTTTGGTGGAATGATCCACATGAAGTGCTGCCAAAGAGTCCATACTGCTGCATTACTGAACTCAGGACATGCATCAGCGCAATCCAAATGAAATGCAACATCCCATTTTATTTGCAGTTGCAACCTGATCCACCTCGCATTATATGCGGATGCTGACTGAAACAGGAGCGCACCAACAAGCGGAGGTCTAGTGAACCTGAGGCAGCAGTATATTGGGTTAGTTTTAGGTTACCAAGTGGATGATTCTCCACTCAAGTAACACAGAGTTGATTCTTTGAAGGGGTTAGAGGTGATCAATGGTCCATTGCATCAGATAAGCACCTGACTGGGTGGCTGGATGGATCCCCTCTCAGGAGCTGAGGGTAAACAATGCAGTCCTAGAGTCACCCTAAGGCACCCGAAAATTAAGGGACAATCAGAGCTTTTCAGAGTGGGCAGTGAGGTGAGTGGGCAGGTTGGTCAGGGGTAAAGAGGGCAAGCAAAGGCAATAAAGACTCTGTGATTAACATGAAAATAACTTTGGTGACAGTGATCCAGTCAATGTGTGTGTTTCTGTGTATGTGCAGCGAGGATGTCAGAGCAGTAGTATTGCTAGGTTTGCATTACAAGGGAAGAGACAGACACTGTTTGACGTTATTGCTGATGGATGATGTGGTAATGGATAGAAGATGGGTTACAAATAGAATGCCAGATGGAGAAAGTGAGGGATGAAGGATAAGGTTGAGGAGTGTGGAAGAAAGGCACCATCTTCACTACTCAGTGCTGTAATGTCTCCCTCTCAGGCCATGATCTCACATGCGTGAGCAGGAACACCTGTTCAGAGCTGCCTGTCTCTGTGGCATATTGATATGTAGCTGCAGAAAGAGAAGGCAAGAATAGTTGTACTAAACATCTGCTAAGCTAGATGCTGTTGAACAATAAAGCTCAGTAAAGTCACATTAAAATGGAATGGATTAAACGAATGGATGGGAGTGAGCTGACACGCAAGTTAAGAGCATGCAATAAAGTTAATGCAGCATTCTTGGTTCATAGAGTAAACTGAGAGAAAGAGAAGAGAGAAGAGAGATGCTTTTTTTTCTTCCATGGAGAATCACTTCTGCATATTAAAGGAATGTTCCACTGAAAATCTGTTGTGTGTCAAATACCACCTATTAGCTAGAAAGGCTCTAAAATGTTTGGTGCTCATGTGCTTTTTGCTCTTTCTCGTCTCCTCCACATTGTCCTGTCCAGTAAGCAGGGGACAGGGGCTTTTCGGGAGCTTGGATTCATAGAAGTAACAGTGGATTGCAGTAATAGCTGATCTGTGGCTGTAGAAACAGAGACAATGACGAAGTAAACATGGTATTGTGATAAAATGAGTTTTCCGATTTCACCATCTCAGCTCAGCCTGCTGGGGGAGGGGTGAGGTGGGGGTTATGAATGTCTGGACCAAATTTCATGTCAAAAAGTCAGTTGATTTATTCTTGGGGGAACAAACTTATCTGTAGTGAATTTCAAAAATGTGTGTCAAAATGTATCAAAACGACCCTGGAAACTTCTCAAAATACTCATCACTCAGCACGATCCACCGCTCCAAAATTGGTTCTTACACTTAGTGTGTTTGCCAGTAAAGCCCTTCACATGCTACTTCAGAGGTGTTATGAGGAGATGATAGCATAACGTGAAAGAGTTTAGCTATGTTGGAGAAACCATTTGATAATGAAGATTGCCAAACTGCTCTTATGCTGTGATTTTTGGAAAGATGATTCCTTTTAACATATTTTTATCTAAATACTTGCAAAGAAATCTGCCTCATTAAATGTCTAAACTCTTTAAGTGTCTGTGGCTTTGCAGTATTTGCATTAGTATTTCTGTCATTATATATGGGGCTATACTAAAGTGATGCATGTATAGTTTTCTAAGTATTCACTTACTCCACTTTTTGCGTTGTCATTTCAGCTTTGACCTCTGTGCCTATTACCTCATGCTGTGAGCTTACACACGTCACACCTGCACTGCAGCCACTGCCACCCATTTACCATATGAAATCATTTTCCGTTTACTTGGGCATAATCAGGATGAATTCATGATTTAAAAAAAAAAAAAGAAGCATATTACTGTTGTGTTAGGATGGGCCAAGAGCTCCATCACAACTTTCATAGCAAAGTGTTGGCAGGGTGTTTGTGTGTACACCACCCTGGGCTGGCCTGAAGACAGTAGTGTGTGTCATGGTGTGGCCTCACTTTGCATTCCTTTGTATTATGTCCCTTCAGGCCTAAGGCAAACATCTCTTCGCTCAGTGACACACAAAGGCACAGTTACACCTTTCAGAGTGTCTGGGCTTGTGTTTTCAAGTGAACTTGAAATTTTGTGCCCTCGTGTGAGAGCAAAATCACAGAAGCTCGGCAGGCAGCCACGTGGAAGGAGTCAGATGGCGACGGAGTTCTTGTGTAGATGAAGACGAAGAGGTCAAGCTGCATGTGAACATGGAGACTTGATCTCTAATCTTGATAAAGGGGGGATAGCTGGACTGAGTTAAGTTAAACCAACAACGGCCTGATTGGAAGACAGCTTTATTCACTTCACAACTTCATCGCCTTCAGATGTCCCTGTAAAACCTGCATGTCGTTCTCCCATGCTGCTTCAATGAGTGCCCTTTCACTCTCAGGACATGTTTTTGTTTTGTCTCCCAGAAGGTAGCATCTCTGTGCCTCTTGTAGCTCTGACCAGAGCCCTGATGTTTCCAGTTAAGGCAGTGGAAGTCTCTCATTTGACAACCAGCAGTTTTGCCGCAGGAGCTTTGGTATACCAAGAGGAGAACCAATCCACATGAAGGCTGATGCTGGCAAACACAACTTTTACTAATACCACAAAACACACACACTCTCCCACACATGCAGGGCTTGTGATTTATGCCCGTCTGTGTTGTCAAGAAGCTCCAAGCCAGCTGCACTAATTGTTAACAGTGTAGTTTATGAGTGTGGATCATCACTCATATTTCTGCAAGTGATTTAGCAACTGTCTGCAGGATTGTGATCGAACACACAGGCCTGCATGTTTTCCCTTTGTTCAATATTATCGGATTTTGTGTTGTTTCATTTAGGAATCTGCCATTTTGAAGCTGTCTTCTCTGAGGGTGATTGGGGTCAGAAAACCAGCACTGCGCCAATTAAAATTTACAGTATCTCTATAAATCATCTAATCCTGTGAAAACCGAACATATGTGGAAAATAGCTGATGCTGTCATGTTAGATTTGAAGGCAGGTGATGTGAAGACCGTATGAAGCCAACAAGGCAAACAAGGGGAAAACAGAGTCCAGAGAAGACAGCCAAGACAATTTATTTAACTCTGTGGCTTTGCAGCACAGTGATGGATGTGTTGCTAAATGGTTTATCTCTGCTGTGCTGCAGTGCCTGGACTGCAATGGTGGGTAACACTATTTGTACGCATCAATACTCAAGTGTTGCATCATATGACAGATTTAGTCTTGAACATGCTGAGCAGATTGTCTGCACAACAGCAGCCAAAAGGTGTTTTCAGCCAGGCCATATCCAAACGCTTCAGACATCAGGGTGCAACACACAGCATTTAACAAACGTGCTCATACCAAGTGCTCTTAATGAAAGGCATTTCCCTTTGTATGAGTCAAAGGTACCAGGTTGATGATAATAACAGACTGGAGGGAGGTGAGGGATGGACAGGGTGAAAAGTAGAGAGTGAGAGAGATAGAAAAACATATTTACTAGCCTGCAGAGTAGATCACTCTCACCTGAGGGTGTAGTGAGGAGAGGTTAGGCTACTTTTGTGACTGCTCGGCAGCTCGCTGTGAGTGAGGGGACGGATGCAAGATCAGATCGTCCTCCCACCTGAAACAGTTTTAATCCAGCAAGAGTTGCGGCCCATGATCAGAGATTGTTGAGAGATGGTACTGAACCAGATTGTTCATTTTAACATGCTATGAAAATAAATTGTTTGAAAGATCACAGTGGTTCGGAAAAGATAATCATTCACAGTAAATATATTTGTTGCATTAAACAGTTAAACAGTTTCACCATTCAATTTGACCACTCCTCCATCTCCCCCTCCCCTCAGGTGAAGAGTCCGGGTGTCATCCTCGACAGCACACTTTCCTTCACATCACATATCAACAACACAACCCGGTCAGCCTACTTCCACCTCCGTAATATCAACCGCCTGCGCCCCTCCCTCACCCCTCACACCACCGTCATTCTGGTTCACAGTTTAGTCACTTCCCGACTCCACTACTGCAACTCCCTTCTGTTCGGTCTCCCCCAAAAAACCCTTCATAAACTTCAACTGGTCCAGAACTCAGCAGCTCGCATCATTCCTAGGACACCATCCACTCAACACATCACACCCATCCTGCAACAACTCCACTGGCTCCCCATCACATACCGCATCCAATACAAAATCCTACTTCACACATACAAAGCCATCCACAACCTCGTCCCTCCATACCTCTCTGACCTCATTCACGTCTCTGTACCTGCCCGCACCCTCCGATCCTCTTCCTCTGTCCATCTCTCTGTCCCCTCTGCTCGCCTCGTCACCATGGGGAGGCGAGCATTCAGCCGCTTGGCTCCCCAGTTATGGAACTCACTCCCCCCTGACCTCCGCAACACTGACTCCTTACCCCTCTTTAAAACCAGACTCAAAACCCATCTTTTCAAACTCTCCTACTCCCTCTGATCATTTTGCACTGTTTCTGTATTTCATTGTTTGTTTTTATACCTGTTTTTACTTGTTGTATTGCACTTTTATTTGTATTTTGTACGGCGACCTTGAGAGCCTTGAAAGGCGCCCTAAATAAAATGTATTATTATTATTATTATTTATTGTTTTTGTCATGTTTACCTTATTGAGAAATGGAACTCAAAACTGGTTGAAACAAGTTGATATGTATAGAATATCCAACATCTTAAATAATGTACAGACAATAAGTGTTGCATGATGTATAAGTGCATAAGTAAAAATGTACAATAAAAACTGAGTAATGTGATTATGATCATACGTTAGATACTAAAGGTTAGTGCTCGGTCAGGGCGTCCTTCAATACGCCATCTTTTTGCAACAGCAACAGCAGTACCAAGCGACTTTAACAACACAAATTAAAGCAAATAAATGTTAACTGGGCTGCAAAAGTCATCTGAAGCAAGTTTCAAGTCTCTGCAAATGTATTTTCATGGTTACAATAAACGTAATAACTTGAAACTATTGGCTGGAAAATGTCAGCCGTAAAGCCAAGAATATTTTGTAGTTCATGGTTAAGGCTGTATAAAAAAAACATCAGGTTCATATGACTGTGTGAAAGTGTGTGAAGTGACTGTTGTTGGATGATATGTCTTTTTGTCTAGCATTTCTCAGAATCATTGCACTAATAAGCTGCCACTGAAAAAGTTTGGAGTTTAGAGTACTTTCCCCCTCAGCTTTTGAAGTCATTTCACAACAGGTGCATTTGTTAAAGTTACAAGAACACTTACTTCAATGTTGTTTTATTGCTTTTTCCTCTCACATTACCTCACAGCTTTCAGATTGTTTCTCAACAAGTAGGCACACGATGGCTCACCTTTCCATCGGGAACAGGCGCAGTAATAAAAAACTGCCACAAAACAAAAATGTAGCAAGAAGCTGTGTATTCTTTATTTCAAATGCTGGAAAACTAATAAAAGGAGCAACCTGTGGCCTAGTTTTGAGCATAACTCAGGGCATTTTTACCACTTTTAGCTGAAAGACGACAGTGCTCCTGACCTTGAGGATTTTTTGTTTGAGGATTTTGTTTTTTTGTTACAATGAAATTGCTTCTACAGCCCCTGGGTACTGAAAGGGATTAGGCAAGGAGTCAGTGTGAAGTATTCAACTCCACACCTGCTCAGTGCTGCATCTGCAGGGAGAAACTCTGTTACTCAACTCCTTGGAACAACCCTTGCTAGCACCCAAAAGACACACACACAGCAGAATGAGCTGTTCCAACTTGTTGAAGGACAAACAGAAAAGATTAACACCGAATAGTTGCTGCACACATCCACTGCAGGGTGGGATAATAACCCTGACAGGCCGGGACACTGCTAAAAAAAGAACAACTTGAGTGAAGCTCCTCCAAGTGGTTTATTTATTGTCTTTAATTCTGCCCTGCAGCGAGTGTGTCTTCCTGGGAGCGGAGCTCTGTCTCTCTCTGCTGTTTGGGACCTGCCAAAAAGTCCTAGAGCAGAGACAATCTGAAAAGCCTGTCAGGTTTGCCAGCACCGAGGCATAATGAAAACACCTAGTGATGGCATGAAGTCATCCTGCAAGACTACACATGTAGCCTCACCAGCAAACACTCACCAAAAGAAGAGCAATGCTTTCTCTTTCCCACTGATTAAAAGTACTCAGCGGAGACTTGTAAGAATTGGCAGGAGAATTGTCTTTGCATTAAACTGTCACTGAATTGTTGTGTTTACTACAGTGGGTACAGAAGGTATTCAGACCTCTTCACTTTTACCACATTTTGTTATGTTACAGCCTTATTCCAAAATGGATTAAATTCGTTTTTTTCCTCATCAATCTACACACAATACCCCATAATGACAAAGTGAGAAATTTTTTTAGAAATTTTTGCAAATGTATTAAAAATAAAAAACTGAAATATCATATGTACATAAGTATTCACACCCTTTATTCAGTACTTTGTTGAGGCACCTTTGGCATCGATTACAGCCTCAAGTCCTCTTGGGTATGATGCTACAAGCTTGGCACACCTGCATTTGGGGTGTTTTTCCCATTCTTCTCTGCAGATCCTCTCAAGCTCTGTCAGGTTAGATGGGGAGCGTCGCTGCACAGCTATTTTCAGGTCTTTCCAGAGATGTTCAATGGGGTTCAAGTCTGGGCTCTGGCTGGGCCACTCAAGGACATTCACAGACTTGTCCCGAAGCCACTCCTTCGTTATCTTGGCTGTGTGCTTCGGGTCATTGTCCTGTTGGAAGGTGAACCGTCGCCCCAGTCTGAGGTCCTGAGCGCTCTAGAGCAGGTTTTCATCCAGGATGTCTCTGTACTTTGCTGCATTCATCTTTCCCTCTATCCTGACTAGTCTCCCAGTTCCTGCCGCTGAAAAACCCCACAGCATGATGCTGCCACCACCATGCTTCACCGTAGGGATGGTATTTGCCAGGTGATGAGCGGTGCCTGGTTTCCTCCAGACGTGACACTTGGCATTCAGACTAAATAGTTCTATCTTGGTTTCATCAGACCAGAGAATCTTGTTTCTCATGGTCTGAGAGTCGTTTAGGTGCCTTTTGGCAAACTCCAAGCGGGCTGTCATGTGCCTTTTACTGAGGAGAGGCTTCCGTCTGGCCTGATTGGTGGAGTGCTGCAGAGATGGTTGTCCTTCTGGAAGGTTCTCCCATTTCCTCAGAGTAATGCTGGAGCTCTGTCAGAGTGACCATCAGGTTCTTGGTCACCTCCCTGACGATTGCTCAGTTTGGACGGGCGGCCAGCTCTAGGAAGAGTCCTGGTGATTCTGAACTTCTTCCATTTACGAATGATGGAGGCCACTGTGCTCTTCGGGACCTTCAATGCTGCAGAAATTTTTCTGTTCCCTTCCCCAGATCTCTGCCTCGATACAATCCTGTCTCGGAGGTCTACAGACAATTCCTTTGACTTCATGGCTTCGTTTCTGCTCTGACATGCACTGTCAGCTGTGGGACCTTATATAGACAGGTGTGTGCCTTTCCAAATCAAGTCCAATCAATTGAATTTACCACAGGTGGACTCCAGTCAAGTTGTAGAAACATCTCAAGGATGATCAGTGGAAACAGGATGCACCTGAGCTCAGTTTTGGGTGTCATAGTAAAGGGTGTGAATACTTATGTACGTGATATTTCAGTTTTTTATTTTTAATACATTTGCAAAAATTTCTAAAAAACTTTTTTCACATTGTCATTATGGGGTATTGTGTGTAGATTGATGAGGAAAAAAAAGAATTTAATCCATTTTGGAATAAGGCTGTAACATAACAAAATGTGGAAAAAGTGAAGGGGTCTGAATACTTTCCGTACCCACTGTATGTTAAAAGATCACTAAACGATGAAACATATTTTCCCACTCATACTGGCATTTTCAACTTTTTAAAATTTGCTTTTTAGATTGATACATCTCTGATGTCTGTGTGCTAGATGTTAAGTTATAGCCTGCATAGTGTAGCTTAGCTTAGCATAAAGACTGGTAAAAGGGGAAACATCTAGCCTGGCTCTGTCCAAAGCTAACAAAATAATCCTACCAGCACTATCTGTACAATCTGTACACACTATACCAATCTGAAATACATATAAAAAATATATAAAAAAACGTCTTTATGCTAAGCTAAGCTAACCCATTGCTGCCTGTAGCCTAATGTTTAGTGCAAAGACATGACTGCAAATACAAAGACTTTTTTCCAAATGCAACTTCATCCAGGTAGAGTTGTATGCTTACTGCACGTTTTTGTACTACATCAGACCTCTGACATGGCCACGTTTTGTATTTTGAGTTGCTTTTTTGCAGATAATAGCATGTCAAAAGGATACTAACGACTCTCATGACTCAACTTGACAATATATCAGACACACCACTGTGTGCACTGCAATGCTACGTCAAATAACACACCGTGCCATAACTACCTGCGTGCTGAAGAGCTGTTACTGAACCACTTCAAACAGGGTTCTTTTTCAACTCTCTTCACACACACACCTATTGTGGTGAAACAGATAATTATTAGAGGGAAGTTATACACTATCAGGGGAATCTAATCTCTATAACAATCTGGTAAAAATTAAAAGGAAATGATTCTGCAGGAAAGTCAGGTGTGACACCAGTGTATGTACCAGTGTGTGTCGATCTGCATGGAAAGTGGTTAATCACCTCTGTGGGTATGTTTGGTTCACATGGGGGTAAGAGGCGTCTGCTTTATGGCCAGGTGATGACAGTTATTCTGGACTATGGAGTCACAGGGGACAAACTCCACACAAAACACAAGGACACACAGACACCCAAATACTGTCTGAGCGCACATGCATCCACATGAACAAAAAGCTCAAGTTTCCAGTCAAAGAAACACATTTCACACCAATCTAGCACCCTGAGATTGTGCCAGACTGTGACAAGGAGTTTCAGGCAGAAGGAAAGAGGTAAACAGGACAGAGAGTGAGAGGAAACAGAAAGACACACAGTTTGATTGACAATGTCCTTTAATTAATGAGGTTACATCAAACACCTCAAAACACACACAACGTGCAACAACACACTCACTCATGCACACATACAGACATCGACACCTCTGTTACATTCACCCAACTGCAGCAATAGTAGAAGAGGAGAGAATCCCCAGCAGGCCCAGTCTGCAGACATAACAGTAACAGTATATCAATACACAAACATGACAATATACCAGACCCAGCAGTGAAAGTCTGATTCAGTCAAGTCTGCACCACTGGTTGTGTGGAGTTTGTAGCCAATGACCATTTTTCAAAATATTCCATGTGTTTGTAGATTGATAACTTGCTTTTCATTTAATCCATATAAATCAGTCTTAATATCTGGATGGGATAATTCATTGCAAACAGGAGACCATTTATTAAACCATTTATTAAGCCTCTCTTAGTGGTGCATATAGTCTAGCAAAACACAATCAATGAGCAAATATTCACATTGATCATGTAATGTTTTTCCATGAAAAAGGTTGCCTATCTGTCTATTCCTGAACAAACCCAAAGAGAGGGATTCTTAAAACATTCTCTGTTTGCAACTGCATTACAATACCATAATAATGTATGTCCTGAAATCAATGTAACTTTAAACTAATGATATGCTTGCAAATGGTAGGCTGTGATTTGGATTTATGGCTTAAAACATGCGAAATCACTAATAATACAATCAAAAGTTTAGATTCGACTGTAAAAATAAGATGGTGATGTGGTTACATTGATTAAATACATTATAACCAGTCTCAATCACAGTAATTCACAACCAACCCCAACCCAACCTCACATTTCAGTCCACTTTAGGCAGAAACATGTCATTTGCCCTGCACTGATCTTTTGGGTGGAGACAGTGTATAGAAAAACAGAAACAGAGATATGAAGGAAGGGAGATGGACAAATGGCACGTCTGGTATGTATAGTGTTTCTGCTTTACAGTCTGCTCCAGCCAAATCACTGATGAGAAATCTCTCCGCTCAGCCACAAAGGGAGCTAAAGTTACCCGTGACTAATGCACTGTCCCTCTGGTTTCCTACACCTTTTCCAACCTCCTTCACTTCCTCTCATCTCGTCTATTTTCCTCCTCATTAAATCTTCCTTTTCCTTGGATCCTTGCCTCCTCCAATCCTCTATCTCTGTCTTGTGGAGTTCTCTTTCTTATCTCTGTCCACCTTCTGGCTGGATACAAATACAAACTGAACTTTTATGTCAACAGCCACAGCGCCACACTTTCAGATGGAAGTAAGCGGAGCTTTGCACCTGGTTGGCAACTGTGACGCTCTTGGGAGTCACCGCGGGGGTTCTTTGGAGGTCAAAGGTGAATGAGATCTTGGAGCTGGGGGACGGAGTGATGAGGTGAATCGGAGTGCTGAAACAGACTCCAGACAGAATCGAGTATCAGTCCAAATCCCTGCTTGTTCAGATCCATCAACCCCTGACTGTCTGGAGACAGCCAAAACGTTTAGAAATAGTAAATCTTGCTGATGTTCTGCAATCTCTCTCTTTCCTCTCTCTTCAGTTTTATCTGTTTCCTTGACACACTCGAATAAACACATTTTTCTTTACACATTGGGACCATTGACTACATTCAGTTCCTCACCTGAAAACCCCAAACCCTAGCCTTCAGCATGACTGTAAACTAACCTCTCCTGTAAGACTTTTAAGACAACACAGAAGTGTACTATACAGATAACAGAAAGAAAAGGCTTTTTTAAATCAAATGATAAACCTCAGCCAAAATGACATCACTTTACAGAAACATCCCCAGCTTTGAAAGCTCAAACTGGTTCTCATCAGTACAGTAGCATGTGCACATACATACGCACGCAATCATCAGCAGAAATCTGATTCATCACACTGTCCTTTAGTTTTTATGCCAGTTCAGACTGCTTGTAAATCAGCTCTATTGGACGCCGTGTGCAAGACTTTGAAACAAATCCCCTCGTCATCTATAAACTGGTCCACATGGTGGGGTATCTGGACTGTAATACCCCTGATCCCTCTTCTTCTACTGATATGTTTTACCAGTTGTATCCACTTTCACATACTGAACCATTTTGCTCAGCTATGCATTAAAACACAATGTTGATCATACATTTATATTAAAGTACATGTACAGTAGCCTACTCAAAATCATCTACCTCCACATAATCTAGTTCCCACCACTATCTGTGCCAACTGACACACTTTGGCTAAAAGACAAAAATGTTAAGGTAACCAGTGAAACCAAAATTCAAAAAACATTGTAACAATTCATTTTGAATGAGTCCTCTTGTTCTTTAATGAAGGTAAAATTCCTCTGTGGGAGTGAGATTTTATTCCACTACAAAAAAAAACATGTTTGAAGAGATTTATATCTGTCTGACAATGTAAAGCAAAATCCAAAGCTGCAGCAGTTTGGGTGACAGCGTATATTTTCTCCTGGACGCAGTTGAATGCACTGCTTCTATACACCGAAAGTGTGCTGTTAATGTCTCATAATTGCTAACATGTGTGTGAATGTATTCAAGAATCGGGCTGTTTTAGCAGCTCAAACACCATTTTACAAGCAGGATATTTGTACAATTGCTTTCAAGTGTACGTGTCTGTCCAGGCATGAGGGTCCACAGCTGAGGGGCCTCAACCAAAAAGGCCCCTCGGTCCTGGGTAATAAAGCAAGATGTATGAACACCCAGAGATAACTGACTGGTGAAGCTTGGTTAGCCAAATCAGTACTACCTTTTAAGTCCCTTCTTAAAACCCTTATTTGCATTCTTGTCTAGAGTTAGATGGGAGGAATGGCACCATGCTGCTACTGGTCTGTTAAAAATAAAGTTTCAGCCAGCTAGCTTAGTTTGGTCGAGGGGAGGGGTGGGGTATAGGTAACCTAGCCTCTGCACAAATATAAAAAATCCACCACTTCACTTCTTAAGCTTCACAACACTGCACAACACTTCTTAAGCTCATGTTAGATCTCATCTGTTCAATCAGTGTAAGAACCAAAGAGTGAAAATGTCACTTTATGGTTTTACAGGGAAAAAGCTTGATGTTGTTTTTCCTTGTTTCCAGCCTTTTTGCTATGCTACAGACATAAGAGTGGTATCTTCTCATGTAACTCTCAGCAAGAAAGCAAATCATCTTATTTCCAAAATGTTTAATTATTATCTTAGAAGCTAATCTTTACATAGAAGCTTATTATTTCTTTATTTTTAATACTATCTGATTAAACTACCACATGGCTGTTATCCCATAATTTGTTGTGAATTGTGTTGTATTTTTGTTGTGTATAAAAAAGTGTGATAGTAAAAAAGTTCATATCATTATAAGTATTGTACAGACTTCTCACTTTTTAGTTTCTAGTGCAACTAACCTTATTCTATTCTGCCTGAAGACATTCAGCATCCTGGCATAATTGAAATGATCTCACCTAATTTTCCAAAATAGGAGACACAAATAACAGAAATAACATTTACTCAAAGCCTCCACTGTGACACATTTATTTCTTTTATTCCTCTCATTTTTACACACCTCTGTTTCTGGAGACAGAGTGAGCAGTAAATCCCCGTTGGCAGAGACTCTGACAGTTCAGCTCGTGTGGATCTGTGGATAATTATCTGTGTCTGTACATGAGGAAGACTCTGAGCTCTAAAGAACTGAAAGTGATACAGGCCAAAACAGACAGACCAGTCTAATAAAATCCCTTTAAAATTGTGTTGATAATGCGTGGAGGGTACAAGTCCACGTTTCTCGCCTGAGCCAATAAAGGTGATGGTAAGGCTAAGTGCTTCAATGACCACTGACTGTGACTGTCAGATGTCAAGTATAATTACTCCAAACATTTGCTGGGTTGATGTGAAAAGGCCACATACCAAGCTAATTGTGTCGAAACACAATGTCTGAGTGTGCATGTGTGTGTTTGTGCGATCCCATAAAGGTGTTTAGTTTGCAGAAACCAGTGGTGCAACCTGATAATGACTGTATGCGTGAGGTGTGTGCAGTGTTGGGTTGCCTTGTTGTCTTGGGAAAGCATCACGTTTCAATCTTCTCCAGGAATCCGAGAGTTCAGCTCAGTGAGCACGTGGATGGTTAGCCGGCAGGGATAGCCTGTGATTGGCTTGGAGAGTGAAAAGCAAGTCTACAGCAGCAGCTTAGGTGACAGTGTACAGTTCTCCTTTGACACAGTTGAATGCACTGCTTCCATGGGCTGAAAGTGTATTGCTAATGTCTCATAATTGCTAGCATGTGCATGCATGTATTCAAGAATGGGGTTTTCCAGCAGCTTAAACACCAATTTACAAGCGGTGTGAGGTCACTCTCAGGTGTTCTCTGAATGTGTCTTTGCTTGTGTTTATGAACATGTAACTATGCATCTGGGCCTATGTATGTAACTGTAACCTTCTCCATGTGACTGGAGCAGGTTTAAGCTGCCGGGGCTGGTCCTCAGGTGAGCCACAGGGGCAGTATGGGTAAGGCGATCCACCTGAGAACTGCCCAGGGAATTGTGGGCCATTGTTCTGAGGAGAAAGGCAGGGCCCTCCAGCGTGTGTCTGCTGAATAAGAGCCACTTGTGCCATTTTACACAACATACAATAACACCACCACAGGATGAACCAATCGAATCAACAGGCTATTCTTTTCCACCTGTGCCGTGACCTTGTGTACAAAACCTGCAATTATCACTTCCCAACCCACCTTAACCCCACTGCTAAACAATACGCACTGCACCACATACCATTGTTCCTCTCCAAGAAAAACATGTGGCTTTGAAAAGCTATATTCTGGCTCGGTATATATTTTGTGAAGCAAAGTAACTGATGCTTTTTTTTGGCGGGGGAGCAAACACAATAGATTCATGCCTTTCTTTAAATACAAAGCAAAACAGAAGATGATGTTACCTCAGATTAGGGCGAGGAGAGATGCAATTAAGTTGTTTTCTTCAATTCAGTTCTTTACCATAGAGACTATTTTTAATTTGTCTCATTTTCAGCTTTTCAAACTTAACGACCTGTTGCTGTGGGTGGCCCCAGTTCAGTCCTCACAATGGCTTTAGTCAAACTAATGTTTACCCTCACAGAAAAACAAAAGACAAGAAGGTGAGATTAAGCGGGAAAGACAGAATGAGAGATTAAATGTAGAGAATTTCTATATATCTACGGCTGGTTTTCTTTGGGAAATAGAACTGAGAGGAGCAGGGGCGACCATAGGAGAGCACATTCTCTGCTATTGAATTTCACGTCTCCATTTCACATTCATATATACTCACATAGTGCCACCGATGCAGTTTTGGTCCTTCTTGTCGAGACATTTTCAGGTGTCAGGAGGAATGCTCGCTGTGATGATTTACAGCCTGCTTATAAATGACACGTAGGATCTGTGAAGGGTTTGGGGAACAGAGGAGGGGCGTGGGGTGTGTGTGTGGGGTGGGGTCTAAGGGCAAGACCAGACAGATGTGGGCAGAAATGGAAAAGGAGTCGTGGTAAAATATGTCTTTGTTTAGGTGCCAAATACCCCACTGATGCCACCATCATGCACCCCATGATGCTCTTAAGATCCTCTCCGCTCCATCCTGCCTGCCCCTACAGCTACAGGGTAGAGCTGGTGGAGGGAGCACACCTTCTACATACAGACTGACCTTTGTTTCACGCTCCTACCTGCGCAAAGTGCCTGTCAGTCACATAAACACATAGCAGAAAGCAAAAGATGGAAGGAGGAGGGGCCGCTGTTAATGCCTGCTGTCAATCTCCCCTCTGACCTCTGCTGCACATTCCTCCCCTTCTTTGCTTATTAGTCGTATATTAGCTTTTCCATTTGTCTCGGCTCACCCCTGTCAGGCCGTGCGTTCGCATACGGGTGTTGCGGACGGTCACATGAAACCATTTGAGTGGTGGGCAGTGGGCACAAAAGTAGTTTTGTTTTTCCATACACAAGGCAGCCGTGCAAATTTAAGCAACGGTAAAGACTGACAGCTAAAATAGGCAGAGAGCAGGGTGTGTGTGTGTGTGTGTGTGTGTGTGCGCAACAGTCACCCACCACCCTCCACGAGAGCACTCCGACCCCCCTGCCCTCCACAGCCCAACCCAAGCCAGCCAACACCTGAAGCTTATTAAACATAAATCTCCACAGCGCCATAGATGTAACTTGAAACCCATATTGACTTTTAAGGGGAGCTTCATAAATCTTCTTGCTTCTCTCTTTCCTGTCTTGTCAACATTCCTACTATATCCCACAGAATGTTGTTTCAAAATGAAAACATTTGCCACTCTGCTGCTGACAAAATGTTTAAACTTTACAGGCGTGCTAAACAAATGTAGCACATTGGGCGAAATAGGAAAAGCCATAAATATTGATTCTCTGCTGAAAGTGGAAGGGACAGATGTCATGAGCACTTGCATGTGGAGAGAATATTAAACTTTTCATTTTGAAGGAATGTTTGAACTGCCCTTTTTGTGGCGATGACAGGGACTAGGGATTTTACACCAAAACTGCAATATGTTGTTGTTCTGCAAAAATAGATTTTTTTTGGTTGGTTTTAGCTGGAGTTTGGAAAACATTTACATATTATCTTTTCTATCCTAATCTTGCTAGGAAACATTATTTCCACTTTCCACAGGGAAATATCTGGCTCTTTCGCTACTCACTGCTCTACTTTGTTCACCAGCTGGTCTCTAACTTCACTGTTTGGTGCTGAGCAGCTAATATACAGTAAGGGTTTAGTTGCAGCCAGACAGCTAAACAATGATCTGAAACTCACTAAAAGAGCTCCGTCAAGTCGAGGAGAACTGCAGATTCATCACTACACAAGACCCCTTTTGCATTGTCATATTGTGCTAACTGTCATTTGGTACGTTGCCATTATGAAAATATTGATTATAGGCTCTTTAACAATAATTGGATAGAAAGGAAAATGAATGAAAAAATAGGCAAACCAATAGACTCCTCTAGTCTAATATAAATCTTTTTGGCCTGAATAGTTCTGACAACACAGAGGGTTATTTTATCTAATTTAAGATATACTCACTGTTTTACAGCCGCTCCTTTTGTAATAACTGTATATGAGAAGAGGAAGAAGAAGAGTGCTATTTTGTGGCAGCTAGAGACAGAACAACATCAAAGAGTACAATAACATAATAATTCCAAGGTGTAAACCCTGTTGGAAAAAGGATTCACACCAATGAAGCATCTTTGCATTGAGTTTATGTGAAAAAGATTTGCATGAAAGTAGCAGCAGGAAATGCAGAAAGTGATGCTTGGTGGGCCTAAGCGTGCATTTAGGTTACCTTTGAGATGAATATATCAGCAGGGAAAGGGAGAAAATCGATACCATAGCTTGCAAGTACACCAAAGTATTATAGTACATCCAAACATCTGGGTGCTATTCCCAACTAAGCAAGAGACACAGCAGCAGGATGTTCCAGACTGGGGGGACCCGGTTTGAATTTGCGGCTGCATCACAGGCTGCCACTGCCAGAGCCCTGGGCTTAGAGCCGCAGAGTTCATGACACCCTTCCCTCCCTGGAAAGAATGAGTGATCCCTGCCTACAATAAAAAACGAGTAGGAGTTTGATGTGTGTTCATGTGTGTGTGTGTGTGTACATGAAAGTGTCAGTGGGCAGGATTGGCAGCGGCTGCAGAGAAAGGAATGGCGCAAAAGGAGAGTAGACTAGAGAAGAGTGGAGGTGTTATAAAGCGTGGACGTGCACAAAGGGCCCTCTGTGCAGGGGTGGCCACTGGGTCACACACTCGCTTCGACACACACACATGCACTCACACACACACACACACACACATGCACTCACACACACACACACACCTTCCTCAACCTACCGCCACTACCTCCCCCAGGGGAACCTTCCATTCTGAAGCTGCCCAGTGTGAGCGGGGTGAGCTCATATAAATAACATGACAAATAAGGAAAAAGTGAGTGCAGAAAAAAAGATGGAGAGAGAGGAGGAAAGATGTGAGAGGGAAAGGGGGGAGCATGCAGTGACAGCAGCAGCAGCAGCAGCAACAGCAGCAGTCTGTTGAATAGGGATTTCTTCTCTCTAGCGACAATGTCTCATTGTTTTTCAGAGGAGGGGTGAGTGGGAAAAAACGTTGGAATTGTGGAATGTATGAGTCTCATTCATTACCTCCATTTTCTCCACTTTAAAACATCCCCTGTAATAATAGTTGTGCTCACATACATAAATACAACAGTGATTTCCTTTGGCAAGTGTAGAACTTATGACATCTACCCCCAACAGGCAGAGGAGACACCGAGACTGTGTATGTCTGTGCGAGATAGACGGCTGAAAGCGTGTGTGTTTATAGACTCTGGCATGCATTCGTGTATTTGTGTGTCTGCGGAGCACTGATGGTTTACACAAGAAACTGTACTCTTTACCCCCTGCAGAGCACAGACCATCTGACAAGCACATTGGCACTCCATGCTTAGTTCGCTGTGTCTTGCCAAATCTGCTACCCCACGGTGCTGCTTAATGCTAATAAAAACCTGAAGCACTAAACAAACATTTTCAGTGGAAAATTGTAGTGCGGAAAAAAAGAGGGATCCAGAGGAAAAAAAAAATCATTTGTCACCAGTTGCTTGTTGGTTTTTTTATTCTTGCGGAACCGGCAGTGTCAGAATCCCTATAGCTGTGTTGTTTTTTTAGTGGCATTGTTGTTCAGAGCAGAGCCCCTTTCAAAAACCACACCAAGTGAGGCTCCAAATCCAAACATTATGGCTACAGTCTTACACCAAAGCGAACAAGCGTCCAGCAAGCGTCACTGGCCAACTAAACAAACAAACAAAACACAGGATAAACCGCAGGAGAGTGGGAGGCAGGCGTCAAGTTGAAATGTTTTCTGAGTCTTTTACTCTGCCAGACAATTTTCCATATGGAGCTCCACTAACCCATAAAGATTAACTATCTGATTCTCTCATGAGAATCTAGACAGAATGCTTTGTGATGGGAAACACACACGAGAGGTGAGATTAATGGAGCATTATCCAAAGACTACAAGAATCCAAATAGTGCTCCATTTACTGGGCTCCTCCATCCCCGCCTCATTTTCCTCTTTTCCGATACAGAAGGCCTCTATTCAAGAGGGGCGGACATAAATATTTACAGTAATCTGATGCATGCATGTAAGGACAAGACTTCCATCCGCAGAACTCAGAAACAACCACCATGGGTGGATTATGAAGTGACTTAGTGAGACAGTTGCTTGGGAAACGAAATTCACAACAGAAACGCAGACTCTCCTGCTCTTCCAAATTGTAATTTGTCGATCAAATCACTCACTAGGGATCTGCATCTTCATCACCGAGGCAGATGCATTATGGATCTTGATGCATTGCCAGTGATCTGATACATTAAAGATACATATGAAGCAACTGCCAATGTGATGCAATTCAGCCCTATTGCAATGATTCAACACAATGTGACTGAAAGGGATACAATGTGATTCAATGTGACTCATAAGAATACAGAATATTTGATTTTGTTTCTTTGGTTCAGTAAATATTACAACTACTAAACTAAAAAAGGGAACGTTTTACTTCACATGTTTGCTTGTCTAATCTCTTTCTCTGCAACCCAATTTTAGAAAACATTTGTGTGCATTAAAAAATATTTTATTTAAAGCAGAGTTATGCCAGAGAAATACAGTGTCGCCTACAGTCAACAAGGGGGCAAAGATAACAGAAACAGGGGTTTATTCATCTCGTATTGTATCTAATGTTAGTGGATCATAACATATCAGGTATGGAATTAATTTTGCAGATGATCCTATCCCCACTGTGCTTATGCCTGGCAGAGATAATAAATCAGATTTTACTGATACAAGGATTTTCAACAGCTACATTGCAAGTTCATCCCAAATAGTATGTAGTCCACACTATTTTAATCGGGGCAATCACTTCACACCTTTTATGCCGGTGCACCAATGTGAATCGTTTAAGCATACCATTGCTAATTCACACCATTCACAACGCCCTTTGTTCTGTGATTTAATTTTAGGGAAGATTTAGTGTTTTTTCAGGAGTCAAAATCGAAGCTCTCTGCCTTCACCGGAGCCCCTCTGGTGAAGACATGCTTGCAGCTTTGGTTTAATCAGTTATTTTTCTGGATGAATACACCTTAGACTTGCTGGGTATGTCGCTCTCCGGGGCTAAGAGGTAAATTGCTTCATTGAATTCTTAATTGAAGTTTGCCCTTTGACCTCCAACCAAGATGTTGCCTCACATGTTGGCCCGCGCTGCTTGGATTCAAATTGTTCAAAGGGAGATGTGGCGAAGCATGTAGAACTAAGAGCCTCGCCTTGATAACAGGGCTGACATGTTACGAAACAGAGAGGTGAGAGAAGAAATAGCTAGCCTCCGATGTCTTACTTGATATGTAGCGTCAAAAGTGTCAATGAAAGCTACCTTGGCCATGAATCAATGCTACATCCCAGCAGTCCTGGTGGCTGCAGTTTGGACGAACAAAGGTTGACATGAGCGGAGGAGACAGAGGGTATGTAGTTTGCCTCTTGGGGAATGTTTTTCAGAGCTCCTGAGCAGGCCAAAACACACTCAGCTGTAGTGGTAAGCAGATGGCTGCCTGGCCGGATGCATGCCTTTGTGCCTCAATTGATTTCCTGTTGCCAGCGCTGACAGGAAGTGATCTGGTGATGCAGCCGCAGGAAAGAGTTCGAGGCCTCTAACAGATTCCAACAATCCTGGAAGAAGGAGGGTACTGGCTTTCATTTGGAAGATGAGCAACTTTGACAAAAGATAAACACTAAATGGAAAATGACACTTTATTATTATTTTGTAGTTTAATGTGCTCACTAAGTTAATTGGAGACATTGCAAAAACAAGCCAGACTGGGGAAAAAACAAGAGCTCAGAGGATCGGACAGAATGACACTTAAGCCAGATCATCTAAACCACTTTAATGTAGATAAAACTGAAAGTGAGCACACATGAAATGTTGGTTATGATATGTCATTGCACAGGAAAACTGTGCATGACAACTGCTTTAAGGACGAAGTTGGAACTGGAAAGGTCAAGGTTCTACGTTATTGTCATTACGCAGTACAGGATTCCACAATGAAATGCAGCTGTACCCCTTTTCATGCTAAACACACAGAAAATGGATAAATAAGTCAAATATTTTAAATAAGAACAGCACAAACCAATACAATACAATACAACAGTTAACCTGGGAATTTCAGTGATTTTAGTGATGCTGAATGAATTTAGTGAGTGTAATGCTATCTTTACTAATAGGATGGTCAGCCCTATAAAAACAAGACCCAAGTTGTATGAAATTGGAATTTCCCTTTAGAGGATTAGGAAGGCAATATTCTGTATTTTTGTCAATGTCAACAAACGTTTGGACTTCCCTTCTCTATTTGTGGTACTCAACCCCAAAGCTATTCATTCCTTCTGAAGACGTCAGTCTTTAAAATTGGATCATGAATATATAGTTTAAAATTTTTAAGCTCAGTAATTTTGAGCTGCCATTGAGGTGCTGTAGGTTTCAGAAAATGTTATTAAAACAGGATAAACTACTGTATTTGTTGGGCATCATTTTCAAATACTGCAGAATACTAAGAATACTACAGTGAACATGTTCATACTGATGTAGCAACATGTCACCAAGTGCAACACTGTGACTTATGGATGTGTTTTTACCAGTTTAAAAAATGAAAATGAGGGTCTCTGGGGCAGAAAAACAAGGTTTTGGATACACAGACAATACTTGATTGTAGAACAAAATCATTGTTGGTTTTGGTCTTTTTATAGGATTTATGGGATTTTATGGGATGTATCACATCATCAGTATCATACTGTTGTACAATTTCTTCTAAAATAAAGAAAAAAAACGTGTCCATGTTTGGAAACATAAGGTCAGACCTTTTTCTCGCAGTGTGACCAAGCATGAGTGTATATGTTTACTTGAGTCTTTACGACCTTATCATTAAAAAGTCATGAAAATCACATCTTCCCACTTTCACTGTCTGAAACTTTATTTACATAGCACAGGTCATACATCATAGCAGTGT
This sequence comes from Pempheris klunzingeri, assembly GCF_042242105.1. NCBI lineage: Eukaryota > Metazoa > Chordata > Actinopteri > Acropomatiformes > Pempheridae > Pempheris > Pempheris klunzingeri. The sequence continues at coordinate 19,167,052 of NC_092023.1, forward strand.
CAAATGGTAAATACAAAGAGCTAAAAAAAAAAGATCACGTAGTTGAATAAAAAACCCACCTTTTTTTCATGTTTTTTAAAAAATGTCCCACCCATATTGGGCCAAGACCCGTCCTACTCTGCCCCTGATTGGCTAGTAGTTAATTTGACTGGTTAAGGTCAAAATATCAGGACCACAGCCATTTTCCCTTTATATTCATCACATAAAGCCTTTGTCCTGCTGCAGAGAAGAACACAGCTCTTCCCTTTTTTTTTTTATGGCACAGCACAACTTTTCACGATCGACTTTTCTGGGATTCTTATGTGCTTTGCGTGCACGTACAACGCAGGCTTATTTAAGCCTGGTTAACGTTAGAGTTGATTAGACACAGGTGAATTGTGCTAGTTGAACAGCTTGATCCTTGAGTGAAAGTCAACGTTAATTCAGGTCGGACTTTGTCATGTAAGTGCAGCTTTCATTAACTGCATTGATAGAATACCCCCCAGACTTATCCTTGAAAACTGTGTGTGTCTTTCTGATTACTCTGTCTCATCTGTAGAAACCCGCCAAATGCACAGAGAACTATCTGTAAGCTGATAAATCAACCTGTCTTTGAAGAGACATCGATGTCATAATTCATTCCAATGAGTCTGGCTGGGCCGCTTAGAAAAGAAGCTCCTAATCAGGCTGTGTGTGTGTGCTGAAGCTCAGCCCCTCTCTCACACCTGGACCAGCTCCAGGGCCTGTGCTTTAGAGGGCTGTCAGTCAAAATGCTTAAGCTCCTGTGTCCTGGCTTGGGGGCACCACTTAACCCACCAACAACTGCACCTGACTGAGCTTGTGCTGGGACGTCAACTCACCTCGGGGGAAACAACGCTGCATCGGTTGACGCTGTACCTGCTGGCATATGTACCAGCCATGGTGTGTGAGAGAGATATGGAAACAAGGGAAAACTGAGTTTACCTTTTGTCATTTCTAATGATTTGTGAGAGAAAGAGTGGGGTGTTAGAGTGGGAAAGTGCTTGGATACAGCAACGCCTCACAGATATCTCCATGCACTCCCGTTGCCCTCATAGATCTTGGCAGCTCCTGGTGAAGTGAGATATCATAAGAAAATAAAACACGGGCCTTACAGTGCTGGATCCCAGCCCCTCTCACACAGCCTCTCTCATACAGTCTACACGCTGTGTGCTGCCAGAGCAAACATGGTGGCTGTTATTGTAGAGGACAATTACATTCAGTTAAAAAGTATACTCCTCAGCCAGCGCCGGCCTGCTTTAAAACATACTGTGAATAGAAGAACAAGCACTGAGAGGAATGCTCACTCTCACACAAACACACACACACACACACACACACACACACACACACACACACACAGTACAGTACACATCAAGTGAAAACACTCAGCCACACACACACACGTGTATCCATGCATTTAGCTTCAGTCAGCCGTGAACTCCCAGGCATCCACTTTCACCGAGCTTGACTGTTCGTCTAGCGACCCTGCTGTCCGGCGTCCAAATGGCACAATTATCTGCAATTTATGCTCAGACAAAACGGATCACTTCCCCGGTAAATGAAATTCCCCATTAGCAAGAGCAACAAGGGGGGAGGAGATAAGGTTAGTAATATTTCTCTGGTATGAGACAACAGGGCACAGTGCATGCCCGGAGTCACCCCTTTCCCAGAAATAAAGCCATGCAGATGCATGAAGGATCAGGTGATTTTTGAAGTTGTTGTTTTTTTTTAAACTCCTTAAAAAGAAAAGTTAAGAAAAATGCCTCCTGAGCCTGAAAGTAGAGGTGATTCTTCAATGAAGACACTGGTGTAAGCAAATTACTCCAATTTCTGCCCTTATTCCGAAAAGCACAGCCTCCCTCTTTCAGCCCTTCAACCACCTTCTTGAAAAGGTCAGTGTTGTGATATTTGCACCTCTCCATTGACCTCTTGATAGCCAAGCCTTTCAAAATGTTTAAAAGTAGGTGTGTTGCTCCTTGTGACCCAAAATGCGGGCTGTTCTCTTGGACGTGCACAGAGCTGACCGTGAACAGACAAGAGGCTGCCGTAAAAACCCAAACTGAGATGGTCCTCGTGAATAATACAGTATCTGCATATCCCACATGTCTTAACCGGACAATGCTACATTCGGAATAAGGCCTAATATTCAAACAGAATATGTTGTTTACGTGACCCGTATCACATTCTGAATATTATTGTGCATGTAATGGTGGTCAGTGAAAGGCCTCAGCATGCTCTCCCTCTACGAGTGTCACAGCCATTACACTTGAGCTAATATCCCAGAAAGAGGCTTAAATGACTTTTTCTTAATGAGTGTTGAGAAATTAAAAAGCTGTAGAAATCCAATGCTATGCTTGGATCCAACTCCATTTTCATTAGCTTGGCTGATATCCATTAATCATGTTAATGAGCCTGGAGAAGTCAGTGGCAAAAACAACAGATCACAGAGACATTGTTTTGCAAATGTTGGTGTAAGTTATAAAGAGCTTTGGCTTGTATCCAGCTCCACTCGAACCAGGAAACGATAACAAGTCTATCTCATTGATTCAATCTGTAGCATGTTGACATTGCCAGAGGTGCTGAGGCAATTGTTTCGAAAGACTACGAGTGAATGTATATTGGACTTCTTCCCAGTGTGAATGTCTTATTAAAGTGTTATTTATGACAAATAAAACTGTTCCAACTTGAAAGTCATTTTTTACAAGGCATAGCTAAGTTGCTCAAGTCTCCTGGGTGCTTAACTGAATTCAAAGATTGTCTTGATTTACCTTTCATCTTTCTCTCACACGCTTGTTGGGACATGTAGGCTTTCAGCTTCTGTATCGCTGGATGTATGGAAATGTACACAGGCATGCATTGGTACGCACACCTGAAAGGACAATTCCAAACTTGCACTCTCTTGAAAAGTTATAAGTAATCAATCTTTTGCTCAATGCGATGTGGGATGGGTTGCAATTTACTTTTCAAGTGCTCCAACTTTCCTCCTTTCTGGCTCATCTACAGTACCTCTGCTGCAGGTTGTTATTTCCAAAATTTGACTTTGACAAACCCAGAATGTGTCTGAATATGTTAGGCAGAGACAGCAGAAGTGATGGCAAGGGTGAGCTTCCCCGGTTGACAAAAAGTGCCAGTTTTCCCCAGAACTTTGAAAACATAACATTTACTGTAGCTGTATTGCATTCCTCCTCCTTTTTGGTGATGACCCCTTTGTATTCTTCATACAGTTCCATCAGCAGGGTTTGTCTCGCTGCTGAGAGGAACAAAACTCTTGGTTTTTCAACATTAATTCAAGCTGGAGTAAGTAAGTGCAGTGTTCATTAGCTGTGTTGATGGAATACACCCAGGATTATCCGCTAATATTGTTTATGTCTTTCTGATTTCTGTCTCATCTATAGAAATCTTGGGTTTGTATTGCACTCTGGTGTATTTAGGCTTCTGTGCACAGAAACCTTAGTATTTTTGGATTTTCTTCAATTGATTTCTCTGTGTTAGTGTTTGTGCAACAAGATGAGTCCTGAAAAAGATCTTGCTCTTCGAAACTATATAGCCTTTTAGGAACAACAGGAACAACCAGTACAACACTGAAGTGTTATCATGCTTTAAAGTTGACATGGCAAACTTGTTTGCAGCAAACAACTGTCTTTTTCTGCATCGTGCTGTCACAGTATCATTGGCATTCATTTTGTGTTTCTTGTCACCTGAAGAGGTCCATTATACAATCTCCTTTAGGCCCCATTTTGGTCTCCACCATCTACTGAGGGAAATATCTGGCTCTTTAGCTCGTAAATGCTCCTCTATGTTAATTACCTAGTCAGTGAATAGTGAACCAAACACTGAAGTTGTGGGGCAGAAAACCAAAACAATGAGCTGAAAGACACCAAACTCTCTGTAGAGTTGAGGGGAGAGTCAACTGATTATTTCTTTGTAGTTTTGTCACTACATTATATTATTATAGCTGCTTTAAATTTCGTCTATGTTTGTTCAGCCATCCACAGTAATATGAAGTCAAAACACAAAATGGGCCCAAATATTCGGCATTCGGTTATTTTTATGTAACAGTTTTAGGAAGGTTACTTACTTTAGAAGACAACATTAGTGTAAATAAGTATCCCACCTCACTTTTCCTTTGGAGTGAAATACACATTTATGCCATCAATAGCCCTACCATGGAAAAACACACCTGAAAAGACACAATCACACATGTACACACTTACACGTGGATCCCAAGGTCACCTGTGTACGACAGATTAAGAGTATAAATGGCTGCTGTGTGCAGCTCTAATGACTGATCTGTCATCAGTTTTCATTAAGTGCCCCGAGTTTACCAAGGTGAGACTGTTCTGTCTGCACAGTCTAGATCGAGACGCCGAGCTGTGGATTGTAGACGAGAACAGACAAAAATTGGAAGAGTAGAGTGACCTGAACTTCTATTAAAATGCTGGAGCAACAGAGAAACTGGTGCTGTGTGTTTGGCATGTGCACACAAAGCCTGTGACTTGGGTCACTGGCCCTGTGTCCTTACAGGCAAATTCCAGAAAAGTCATCATTTGGAAGAAAAATAATAACTTCATGGAGTCTCGAGTAGTCAACAAGATGTGTTGCTTGAGCAATCATACGCTTGTCCAATCAGCAGGAAATAATCACAGATATGAATCGGGTCTGTGCATACAAACCAAAACAACATGATCAAAAGACTAAAAATGACGAAACACATTTATTTACCCAAATCAGCCACTTATTTTTGAAGTTCAAATTAGAAATCATCTAACCGCCTGTGGGACATCAGCAGGGATGGTGCAGAGCCAGAGCCGGGGTCCAGGACAGGAACCAGAGCCTTCATGGTGTCACATCAGACAGAACACACAGCGAAACGAGGAGATCTTTCTCTAAAGCCCAGGAACACAGCTGACAGTGTTTAGACAACTGCTTAAGTCTCTGTTTCCCGCTATAACTCACCCTGCCACCTCTTTCCTCATCCATCCTGCACCACCAGAGACACGGGCGGAAGATGCTGAGATGAGCGTCAGAGACAGACGGAGAAGAAGCAGTAAACACAGAAAATAGACGCATACACAACTTTTATTCTGTCACTAGATGGTGCTGGAATCTCCAGTGACTTTGTAAATAAATTGCTGGAACTGCCATTTGTAAATATCAAAACTGACTGAGGGCAAAGTTTCCTATCACTTCCTGTGTTTTTAAAAGAGAAAATGCTGCACGTCAAGGACATCTACAGATTATTTGATCTAAACAGAGGCAGAGATGTGTTTTTCCCACAGCAGTGCATGATAACATTAGTTTCGGTGAGATTAAGAGAGATTTGAGGAGAGCCATTTCCTTTTTAATTAAACATTAATATCGCAGGCAAATATTCAACATAAATGATTGATCTGGTTTATCACAGTTAAACAAACAGCACAGATAGCCATCTGCAACAGAGACTATCCTAAAATGCCCTTTCATAACTGCATATATAAATAGCTTTGAATCAAATCCCTGAAAGAGCTGAAAAAAAGAAAGGAAAAACAACCAGAGAGTTAACATGCTCCCATTTCCAAGAATAGGCTGTACCACAAGGTCTGGGATTGGATTTTGTGATAAGCCAGCCATATGAGCTGCATTCTCAATCTGCTCTGACCTAGCTGCATGTGAGCCGCAATAACAAAGGCGCTCAGCAGTGGGCCCCAGGGTCCGTTTACTCAGTGGTGTAATGTTTGTGCTCTCATGGCCCTGCAGCAGCCGAGCGCAGCCCTTATCAGGGGCCCCGGCCGAGCTCGCAACAGCCCTCTGGAAGGCTGCGGCTGCACCGCACTGTGTATTCTACCACTGCAAACAACCCTTGCACAAAGGCGAGAAAAAAAGAGCAAAGGGTGAGGAGGTAAAGAGAAGGATGAAAAACACAGAGATCTGATGCCTGGGGTCTTGGTTGCTTTCCATAAAGGGGCCTCCATCCCTGCTCCTCTGGAGGGAAAGAGGAGAGGAGGGTGGAGGGTCGGAGTGCATTCCTCTCTCCTCATGCCCTGGAGGGGTGTCGGCTTTGGCTGCAGAACGGGGAATGAAGGCAGGCCTAAGCCCCTGCAGACACGCAGGCCTCGGCTGGCTAATGCTCTGCTGGCCTAACAGCGAGAAAGACAGAGGGGTCTATGCGTCTATCTTTTACCCCAGCCCAAGGATTTGACTGACCAAAAGGCCTCTTTGGTCCATCTCTCTCATTATACATGGATGTGCTGTAGAAAACCAATCTTGATTGCGAGTATAAAACTGTTATTGTAAGAAAAGCAAGAAAACAAGGAGAAAGTGTTTGTAGAAAACATGTCCTGCTGCGAACTGAGCTGAACTCATTACAGTTGTTTGGTGAGTCACAGTGCCAGTCCAGCCAGGGGAGAAAAGGACTGTTCCATATTTTCCATTCTCAGTGCTGCTTTTAAGACTTTTCTCCTTGACTGGCACGCAGGCAGGCAGCAGGTTGGCATGGCCATTGTAATTTCCAGCTCTGTCCTTTCTCAAAACGCCTCAGAGAATAGTGCTTAATGTCACTCTCAGGCCAATTCAGTCTAATTGGAAATATCACATCTATAAATACCTTCCAACCACAGAAGAAAGAGAAAAAGAATGGTTTTCTAGAAAATAATCCCAGCAGACACAGGGAGAAAACAATCATTCATTTTGAATGCCACTTTGAAAAAGAATAACTTCCCACATCCAAAATGAAATAAAAATTTCCTCTGTAGAATTAGTTTCAGCTACGTGATGCCAGTGATTAATGCGGAAATCTTCCCAAAACCCACCAAAAAACCTGTTCCAGCTTAGTAGAAACCATCCCACACTGTGACCAAAGGAGGCCTTCCTCCATCAAGCAGCCAACCCACCAACCCACAGCTCACTCTTTCCCTCATGTTCTCTCTGGTTTTCCCTAAAAACCAGCAGCAAAATAAGATGCAGGCCTGCAGACTGTTTTGAATTGCACCCATAAAAAGGACAGACGGAGAGATGGAGCGCTCTTTTTGGTCCCAAAAGTAGAGGAATGTTAAGCATATCCCTAAGAAGATTAGGGGTCTCCTTGGTATAGCACACAGCTTTCCCTCGATGTGCCAAAGGACCCGTGTAGATCAAAGCCACCTCGGACTTCCTCGTCATTAGCCATGGCTTATCCCCAAATGCTTTCACCCTCTGATACTGACCCCCCTCATTATCCCAGCACACCCATCACTTGCTGGCTGGCTTTGGAAACAGAGTGCAGGGCTCTGGCACAGGATGTGATCCCCCTCTTAAAGACCCCCTTCCTGTCTTATTGAAAAAGTTACACTCACTCAGTCAAATTCAGACGTAAACAGCACAGGCACAGAGGGCGGCACCTGCGCATCAGCATTTGAGTAAACTGCCTGATGTACGCACAACGGACTTAGTATTTTACAGTTATCGACAGCTTTTCTGCTTTGTAGAAATCAATCACGGATCCAATACATGCAACATTAAAACTATTAAAGGCCAACAAAATACATTGACTTACAAAAAAGATGTTATGTCCTAAAACAAGGCTAAAAGGGAAACAGTGAATAATTGTTTGTTTTGATTTTGCTGCGTATTCTTTTTTCCGTATTTCTCTGTCTTTGTTTACAAAACTAAATGTGAATTTGTTAACATTCCTTCATTGGTCCTTTCCCGTCTGGAAGCCATTAATGTCAGGGGTTTGCTTGCCAAGAAGGTTATAGGCATATTTATACACTTATGGCTCCTAATCAAAACAAAGACTGGCCATCTGAGCCAAACATTTACAGTGTATATTATTTGTGAAATAGATATACTCGCTTCAGAGGCTCTGTGGGTAGAGGGGATTTGTAATTAGCATTCAGAGCAGTCACAGGAAAGAAGAAAACACTATTTACTAGCTGCCACTTTGTGATCCATAAAGAAATGAGGCAGTAATAGATTGCACTGGGCTCGGTTCAACCCACCAACATCCGTCTAACCAGCCCCCTATCACTAAAGTCAATACAGCTCGATTAGGCGTGAAGAAAGCAGGTCAAGAGTGTCTTTGTTCCAGCACTTATGAATACATTCCTCCATACTGTAGATTATCCAGCTCTAACACAGAAACAAGCCTGTCACACTGAGATGGATTTTCTCCTCAAACTATAAAAGCATATAGTGTAGAGCAATCCAAGCGTTCAGTGTGTTTGCTCAGGGTGTGTGAGGCTCGGGGTTGCTGGGAAGGCCACCTGATCGGCGGAGAGCTTGCACACCTGTTCTCTGTTTGGTCAACAGCGCAATCGTAGCCCGGTCACACAGCACAATGCTATCGCTGCCGATCTGGAGAGCAATCCGGTGCTTATCTTTTATTGGCTCTGATTGCAGCCATTCAGGCCAATTAGGAGCTTTCCCTCCTGTTCAGTAAGTTCCTGCCCTCTAGCAGCGAGGCCCCGCTGCACGGCTGCTGCAGTTCCTGGACCGCACCGAGCCAGCCGGGGCACTGGGGGAATTAAAACTTAAGCAAACATCATGGGACGTCAATTCCCACATATGGATGTGCTTGTAGAATGAAAAAAGAAGGTGGAGCAGCGCCTGATGTGACAGTGCGAACCTTGTCACAGCAATTAAGTGAAACTGTTTTCACAAAAATAAAGCTCCAGCTGAGTGGTTTGCACTTTTACATGGATGGTTGGTCTCAGTTCACTGTAAGGCTCTGAGGCAAAAAAAAAAAAAAAAGGATTCTGGCTCTTGTTTGGCCTGAACTTGCAACCTTTCAGTCACAAAATTGTCCTGCAGGCCACCCTGTCTCGACAATATACAGTCTGTGAAATCCGTGTTGTACCCACACAGCACCAGTCATTCAATGATTGAATTAACTTCTCCCATTGCCCTGTTGAGGATCAGTCCTGCTAAATTAGTTTGTGCCAGTGAGATTGAGAGAAAGCAGGTTTCTGGACTCTACAATAGCTACGAGGTGCCAAAGTTTGCTCCACCAAAGCCCCGCAGTATAGATGAAGAAAGCAGAATCTGGCATTGACCGCCTGTTCACACCGTTGCCCACTCCTCAGACCCGGAAAGAAGGGAGGGGAGAGAGGACTTATGTGAACACACCTAAGAATATACGCACACACACTTGCTATTTCTCTTGGATGGACTCACCGTCGTACGTCATCAGCCTGGCCACAGTTGACCATTGCCGTGGAGACAAATCACAGCCCAGCCATTAACACCACGGAAGCACTGGAAATCTTGACACAAACCTGGCAACATGTACATATTGAACACGCACATATCCCATCTGAAAACCCCAAATTAGACAGACAAAATAGAGTCTAACGTCTCATGCCTGAGAGCTGCGATTGTGCCAGCGTGTGACGTCAGTATCATACCCGCTCACAGTGCATTTGTGTGCAGAGGTGAGAATGTGTGAATCAGACCTTTACCTGAAAATAGCCAAGTGGGCATGGTTCATCGAATCAGGCTAATGAATATTTATTGTCAAATTGCTATGTTTAAAGTTTGACCCTCACTGTACTCTCCTGACACATCCAGTACACTGGCTGCCTAAACCAAACACAAAGATTTACCAGTAAATACTTTGCGCTGCATGTATAGCATATCATCAAACAAAGTAAAACACTGTAATTGGAAACCACAAATAAATATAACGGACAGGGGAGTTAGATCTCAGCCACAGAGCACAAGAATGGAAGAAGAACAGTGCCCATACGCAGGATGGAGATGTAGCACCACATATATCACAGAGGTGTTGATGAGGAGGAAGAAGATTCATCTCACTTCTCGAGCCTCACCTCTGCCTGGCAGAGCTGTGCAGCATCATTCCATGACAGTGCAGAGTGCTAACGGAGAGCTCTGGAAAAACAAGACGCTAGCCAGACACAGAGAGGATACTGGATATGAAGAGGGGATTTAGAGAGAAAGGAGACAGAACTCTTTCCAACTCCTAATAATGACTGTGTGTAGAAAAGGAATGAGTATGTGAGAAAAAAATGCTTTAGCTCAACAAGACAGAAATCCGGCCTAATGCTGTAGTGTTTGTGTCATATCATTTTCAACATGCAACAGTCTTAAAACAATGCTTTTCCTTGGCATGATTCTTCCTCATATAGGCTACTGTCCAGGAGGTGATTAGCTTAGTTTAGCATAAAGAGTGGAAGCAGAGGGAAACAGCTAGACTGGCTCTGTTCAAAGTTCTAAAACACAGCTACCAGCACCTTTAAATAACACGTTATACTTTGTCTGTTAAATCTGGACATAAACAGAAATGCAAAAAAAATTAAAATTACAACAAGATTTTAGAAGGAGCTACATGCTGTAACTCAGTGGCCGGCCGTTCATTTTACACCTGGGCCTTCAGTGGCGCCCTCCCTGAATCAAACCACCTCTTAATACCATCATTATGACGTCACGGCTATAGAAACCATCAGTATCATACAGACAGGCAGTATAACAGGACGTTGCATTGCAGACAGGTATCTCATGTTACGAGAATGAATGACATCACTAAAGCAAGAAACCCAATTAAAAGAATTCAACAAGTCACCAAACACTCTAACCACCGACTCAACTCCAAACACAGAGTCGTTCAGTTGCCAACACCAGGCATTCTCAGCAACACAATTTGCTCCTCGGAGCCTGTAAGCCGAGGGTACCGCTCAACCTGAAAGTGGCGGACGAACCCTTTTCCCGGCTGGGACAGGCTTGCTAGCTTCGGGGTGGGCCAGCATTTCCTCAAAAGTCCGCCTTGAAAATGGATTTCTAAGTAGATCTGTGACCAAATGAACATCTTCTCCTCCGTCAGCCATTGTGGGTTAAAAAAACTGCTATTAATACTTACGATTATGATAAAGTTTTAGCTTGTGCAGGTCGCTACAGATAAGAATCGCTAGCTTTGGCTAAGCTCTCTGACCAGCCAATCAGAGGACGTGAAAATACTAACGTCATCATACGCCTATACCTTTATCTATACCTATATACTATCATGCAACTCACAATAGCTGATAATGCTGCACAGTAGCAGTGGGCGGACTGATAAATTGTGAGCTGCAAAAGTATTAAAAGCTGCATTTTTTTACTTGATATGAAAGACTAACTGTTTCCCCTTGTCAAAGCTTTATGCTATGTTAGGCTAAACACCTCCTGGCTCAAAACTCTGTGCTTCTTCATACCTAGAAGCACGAGTGGTATCAGTCTTCTTTTTTAGTTCTTTTTTGTTTGAGATTTCAACAGAAATGCTAAAACATTGGCTGACACAGTTGTGTATCTAGGTCAATTGCTGCCATGATACTGAATCTGAAACACTCAAACATGACAGAGAAGAAAAGTCCGAATCAATGAGATACATATGACTAACAGAGTGCTATGATCTGTAGAGTCATAGATGTACTCTTCTACTCATGGAAATTATTCTTGGATTGCCTTGAGAGGCAGCCAAGCCATGCCGCAGTCACTGAAAATCAAACATACTGGGCACAGTACATATGAAAGTCTTTATGGGACCCTATAGTGTGCCTCATTCTTTGCTTCACTCACCCCTTCCCTTCGTTTTCCCTGTCTTGTCATCCGCAGGGCTGTGTAAGCTCTGTGGTTTTGGCAAGCCTGTGCAGAGATCCCAGTAGTTCCTGTTGTGGGGAGAACGACTATTACAGCCCCACACTGCTACAGTTCACAGAACAATTATCATAATTATCATTTCACCAAATAGAGCTATGATATCCAATGATGAGACTGCCATGGGTTTTGAATGTCAGCTTGATATACCTGATATGTCTGTCTTTAATTTAGTGTCTTTTGTGTATTCAGTCCTTCACAAATAGAATCCTGTATCATTGCAATGGCCACTGTGAGAAATTTATAAACCAACCACATTTGAATCTTGTAGACAGAAAGACATTATGAAAGCCATATTATAAAAACAACTAGTGCATTGGAGCTGTCAAATGCCAATCCTTTACTCTCCCCTGCCTTCCCTCTACACATCTGGCTCTGCATGGGCTGACCAAAGCCAGTCCACGCAAAGAGAAAAATAAAGAACAGGAGAGTAATGAGCAGGAGAGGAGAGCAGGAAGAGATGAGGCGTCCGTTAGTCTCCCAAGCAGAGGAAGGACAGGAAAATGTGAAGTCAATAATAGTTTGTATTCAGCCAAGACAATGCTCACATCCATCCTCCATCTCCATCCAGCCCCTCTTTTCTCTCAGCCACAGTGACTGTCGGAAACCGACCGTGACTTAACCGATATGTGGAGCGGTGAGCATTAGACACCAGCATGTCTGCCATCGAGAGTCAGTATGCTGCCAGGGGTGAAGGGTCACATCTGAGCATGGGGATGGGAAACCACCACAGCCGGAGGAAGGGGGATAGAGGAAAAGACCAATGCAGGGTGGTTATGAATTAATTGGCAAAAAAGAGACGCAGTGGTTAGAAGAGAGAAAGAGGGGGAAGAGACTGTAAGTAGAGGTTTAGCGTTTGTGTATGTTCATATTTCCTCTTTGATATTTGGCCTGCAATCTGAGCCTGATCACACTTAATTCTTTGGAGGGATCGGCCTTCCTGTTTAGAAAGTTCAAAACCCTCAGATTCACTTTTTATGCGATTTCTCTATGATTTCATTTAACAGTGTAAATGAAAAAAAGATCATGTAAATTTGAAACATAAACTTTGACCATAAACATGAACTCAAGACGACAAGAAGAAAAGAAGAAAAATACTGCATACTGTAAATGAATAAAGATTCAAAAGAATAAAAACTTCAGACTATAGACTGACTCATATAATCAGTTGACCTTTAACCCTTCAGAGTCTAGGACCGCCACACGGCGTCAAAGTCACATGTCGCACATTTGAAAACGTAAAGCTGTGACACAAGCACGCAGGTGCTCAATTCAAAGACTGTTGGAAAGCGGACACTTCAAACTTTTTACAAGTGTTTGAATTTTGTCGATCAGCCTATTAAGACTAAATTTATGAAGAGCCGAAGTCGCGCACTACAGCTCTTCTACGAGTTAGAAGATACTGAATCTGGGAAAGAACGTTCTGATTCTGAGGAAGACTCCTTTCAGAGGATGAAGTGGATGCTGCGCGTGAAGACGAACAAGAGGAGGTGTCCGCGCAGACCCCCGCTCCTCCAAAGATCCAACTAGTTCCTACTCGGATTTTGTGTTTCTTTTGCACTTTTACATACAGTGTGTCCATACATTATGTCAAAATAAATAAATACTTGTAGAATCACATAGGTGAGGTTGTGCTGAAAAGAAAGACACAAAGAAAGGCAAGCTAAGCAGTTTGAATGGGAAACACAAAGGTAAAATGAAAAGTAGTAAAAAACGCCGTTTTACCCCAGACTCTGAAGGGTTAACTGATGTAGTAACTGATTTCCATTCTCTGATGTTTTGGCTGCCGAACCTGTTTTGATGTAGTGGTGGGCTTAGGGGTGAGTGACAGACCCAACAAATAAGCTCCTTAAAGGTCCAATATTTAGCAAAATGCACTTTTTACTGTCTTTTCAATATAAATTCGGAGTGCTTACAGGCTGCCAAACTCTCAGAAGAGACAGGCCTCTCTCTCTGTCTCATGCTCCATCTTTCAATAAATGTGTGTGAAAACAAGCCATTTAGATTTGGCTCCCTTAATGATGTCACAATGGGACCTGCTGATCATGTGACCTCCTCCAACACCCTGAATCCACCTCGATGTCCGCCTTTCTTTTTCCTCATTAACGACACTACACATTAACTAGCTAGAAAATGCTAATACAAGATAAAGCTGGCTAACAGATGGAGCAGCACGGCCAAGTTTCTGCTGAAACAACTTCACCAGTAAATAAAAACTAATTTCAAAAATCAAATATTCAGTTTGTTGTGAACAGTATCACACTAATGTCTGTTGTGTCTCTAATGTAATTCTGCAATCCCCATCTAACTACTGTATTCTATTGTTAGGATTCTGTAAACAGAATCATGTCAACATATCAAATGTGTTTTTTAAATTCAGGAAATGTTTTTTACTTTTTACATTCCTGTGACCCCGTAGCGAAACTTCGGGGGAATACCACAGCTAGGGAAGGTTTTTACATTGACGAACACAAGCACTTACAAACCTAACGTCACGCTCACTACCAAATTCCAAACTCTTCCACTCGCTCACACAACATTTAACAGCGCACTCTTGCATACTTGTGGCAGCTGTAAGTCCCAGTGAAGCCGCATTTCCTTCATTAAGATATATTTCACAGACACAGAGTCCTGGGTCCAGCTTGTTTCAATAAGACCCCAACAGACTCAACCTGGCTCATTTATCACCATTAAGGAAGTGCAAGGAGCCTGACACAGGTGCTGAGACCTGTTTGCAGAAAATTCCCTGTATTTTGACAGAAAATACTATCACTATCAGAATTTTTGCACTGCGGCTTAAGTATTTACGATGCTTAAAGGAAGTAATATTAAGTGGATAGCAGCACCATAGAGCAGATTATCCCTCAGCCAGTTTCATTTTGTTACAGACCTATAAACTGTATTTGTGCCGGTGGAAAATTTTATAATATCAGCCTACATAACTCTATTTTAATTATGTTGTTGAATTGAATTCCACAGCTCTAATACTCTCTAATAAGTCTAAACATTATGAATTATGTGACCAAGGTCTTTCCTTGAGTTGTTACCTGATCCTACCCTCAAGTCTTTCACAAACGACAGCAGCCTGGTTTCCATTTAACCACTTAATTCAACTACATAATGGCTCCTCAATGCCTTAATCACTGCAGCTCAAGATACGTTTTGCAGTCGTTCCCCAAGAAAACAAACCTCTGACTGACATTTGTTGCCAGGCGTTAACTCAAATGCAACTGCAGAACAATCGACTCCAGCTTTTCAAGTCTTGATGATAGACAGGATTCAGAGGTGTGGTACGAGTCAAGGAGGAGCAGCCTGAAACATCTTGATGTGAAGTTCTCATGTCAAGACTTGCGTCTTTTCTTAATTCTCATTATTCAAGCTTGGAAAAGTAATTTCACTGTTTGCTCTGTTATCTTTCAGTTGAGGAGACCTGTTGAAATGTCTAAACTTGCTTTAATACCCTTGGCAGACAGTGTGTATGTGTGGATATATGCACTGTATGTGTATTGTGTGTGCAGTGCTTATGAAGCAGTGCGACTGGGTTACCTGCTGGGCTGAATGTCAGGAATCCACCCCCGCTTTACGAGTGTTTTTCGCTAAACGTGCACCTAGTGCCCTTCTCAGTGGAAAACTTCACCTGGCGCAGGTGTGCTGTCCCCCCCCAGGGGCCATCAGTGAACCTTAAGCAGCGGCTCTGCTGGGGTCGTACAGTCAGCCAGCCAACCCTGCTTTATAGCTCATCTCCTCTGCCTCTCTCCTCCTCCTGTCCAAGCAGCCATGTAATGAAGCCCTAATGAGCCTGTCACTCCAACTGTCACTTATTCTCACCAGAGAGACACAGCAATAGATGAGGAAAATCAGGGTAAGGAGGTGAGACAAGCTGAAATTGGCAGGAAATTACAGAAAGAGAAATTAAAATGAGAGAAAGAGAAAGGATTAGTCTGAAGAAAAAGCCAAAGATGAAATGTGCAATATCATACGATATAGATGATGATAACACATGGATTACTTGACAGTAACACAAAAATTTATTTTACAAGTTTTACACACTTTTTTTCATGGCAAAACACAAATCACATGGACAGTGATGATGGAAGTACTCTTTTTTACTTAAAGCTGTGGTGCATTGATTATGCTGCAATTTACGTTAACCAGCAGTGATTGGTGTGCCAGAGTTGAAGGGGGGAGCAACCATAGCAATGGAGTAGGGTAGGGCAGCTAGGAGTAGGATGAAAAAGTGCCCAACAAAGGTTTAAGATGCTCCACGTGACAAAAAGAAACCCATAATATATCAATAAATAAAACTCATAAAATGGCATCTATTATAAGCACGAGGGGCAACAGAGTTTGTGTAGGTAGTTTTTCACTGCCAGAAGGGGGAGACAAAAGTTCCAGTTAAGTGTCAATACCATAATGTATTCAATTTTACCCCATTACAAGTAAAAATCCTGCATGTACAGTCTCATCAAAAGTAAAAGTTCTCGTTCTGATGGAACATGGCCCCTGTGACTGACAATTTATTATATGTGTCGTCATAAGCTGTAGATACTGATACACCAAGGTATTGTACTTTTGTAGCATGTCTAGGAGTTGTTAATTAAGTGGTTCCCATGCTGTGGGTCCGTCCTCGTCCAAAGGGTCACAAGATGAATCTGGACTGGTCAAGAGATGATTCATTGGGTGGGAAATAAGAAGTCCTGGACACAAATCTGAATTCGTTTTTTTGGGGATATTCTTTGAAATATATTATTTATTTCTATGTGAAATATTAGAGAGTCTTGCCTCTTTGAGCCTCAAACCATTTGGTTTCACTTAAATGAAACCATCTGAGAAGTTGCAGGACCACTCTTAAGTTGAACTTAACTTATAAACATCTGAAATGTCACCTGTCAAATAAATGTGGGGTAAAAAGTACTATCGCTCTCTGAATTGTAGTGGAGTGGAAGTATAGATCGGCACGAAATGGAACTTGTCCAGTGAAGCAAAAGCACTTAGACATTGCACATAAGTACTTGAGTAAACACGCTCAGTTACACTCCACCATTGCATATGATTGTACAGTGAGTTCTATGGCTTGTATGAGCTACATGTATCTCTACCACAGTGTGGAGCCAGTGAGCCATTTCCCCTGCAGCCGGGAGGGAAAATGTTTCAGAGAAGGGGAGGGGGGGACTGAGGGAGAAGGAGAGGAGTGGGGAACAGTGTACAGTCGTCTGGCAAAGCCGGAGATTGCCTGATTAAAAGCATGTGCTGACCCCCCCGATTCCCGTGCTATGACAGACAGACCGCAGCAGATACAGAGACATAGACATGAACAAAGAAGTAGAGACCTCCATGTATGAACACATACATACTATAGATGTACATTTGGAAATGATATAGGTGTTGGTGGGGGACATTCACGGGTGACGAGCCAAACTGCTGATACTGCTGATACCTCCACAATTTAGTAACGAGGTATAAAAAGCAACAGAGCAAGTGAAAACAAAGTTCGGATCTTTTTCTTTCACACAGTGATTAAACTGTGGTTTTAAAAGAGGATCGTGTCTTCCTGTTTGGAAGGTTAATTAACGACAACAAACACGCTCTGGTGAATCCAGAGAGGAGATAAAAAGACGAAAGGTGGGTGTGCGTCCCATGTAAGAGCATCACTGGCCCATGACGTGAGGAACTGAAGCAAGCCACGAGAAAGCAAACAGAAGCAGAGAGCTGAAGAGGGGCTCAAGATCCAGGAAGAACAGCAAAGTCTGAACCCGGAGAGAAAATATACACCGCACAGGCCTTCAAATAAGATTATAATGTGTGTAAAAACACAAGAGCTGGGCAGCAAAGTCAGCTCCAAAATGACAACATGCAGAGACTCTTTTGTTCTCCAAGTGGTGTGCTGGGATGCCAAGGCTTTGAAGCTGACAACTGACGAATCCAGACCATGGAAACAAAGTGAGGGGGAAAAAAATCATGACTTTAATAAAATAAATTTATATTTTTTCTTTATTAAGACTTTGCGTGCATTTTCTGCTTCATTGTGATCTTTCACCATGCTTTTGGTGTGGCCTGGCTCTGGAATATTAAATATTTATCCAATCCTTGAAACACATCGCTCAGTCTTTTCTCACTGGTGTGGGTTTCAAAAACACACATGCTGACTAGTTTACCTCTAACAAAACATTTTCATGGGAGGCTGGGGGTGCTATATGAGTGTAAAAATACATCAGTCCTTGTATGTCAGCCCTGCCTTAGCACAATGGGGATTTCAGATGGCACGAAGCATTAGCAAACAGGAAAAACAAGAGCAGCGTTCATATAGGGGATGTTGGTTGGTCTGTACTCAGATGAAGTGGTCACGTCTGGGGCTGCCATGTTTGTCTGGTTCCCCTTCTTATCTTTTGTTTATCTGGCTGTCAGAAGCCGCTGCCAGCAGTCACTAAGGCCATTAAAGTTCCCCCATCACTACTTATTTATGTTAGCTTTGATTAATAGCCTGTGCATTTGCAATTAGACACACACATTGATTGAGAAGTGGAGAAGGATGACTTGTTTGATTTGAAAAGGAGCTTAATGCATTCCCTCTCCTTTGTCACATTTCAGCCGTGCGCTGCATGAACAGGAGAGGAGGCCAAGGAGTGCAGGCTGCATCTGCAAACAAGCCCAACCAGCTGTGCAGTGTATAGATCCTTAGACTCTTCAGACCCTCATGTCTCTATTCATTTGTCAAAATTTACATGGAACCAGATTAAACATGCATTTCTGAGAGCTGGTTTCAAAGATTCTCATAACCTTATTTTTTCCGCAACTGGAGCAAAATACACTGTAGGTCTCCGGATGTTTTGTGCACACTAATTTTGAAATGTTTCTCAGAAATGAATGCGGTGCATTAAGAAGAATCATTTTTCATCGCAATGAAAACTGCAACATCTGTTGTGAGCACATAAAACATGTACAGTGTAATTTATATCTATTTATGGTGTCTTTTTTTTTCCCTTTTTCCTGTCCACTAAAGGCTTGAAAACAAACCAGAAAGACATCTGTAAAGAGTGATTTTATTGGCATCGCGAAGCAAAGTGTGAAATCACAACAGCCCATTTCGACAAGAGCTTCTCCTGTTCAGAAGCCTTGCTCAATCCCTTATGTAAACCCAGCATTCCCACAATGATTTTGCACCATGATGGTTGAGCTTACCTGTCCCAGCACGAATCGTGCTGCGAGCAGAGTGCTCCAGTAAACAGTGTGCCGCTTTTATCTTGCTTTGGGGTTGCTATAAATATTTTACCAATACACAACGTTACTATGGCTGTGAGCAAGTAGCTACCAAAAATGTACAGTAAAATTAATTGCCAGGTAGAGATGATACTGTAGGGCGTTCTGTGCTTCAACATGCCAGGTCAAAGAGTAAAAGCCTCCAACACTTAGATAATTCTCAGCAGTTTCCTGCTGCAGCGGTGTGCATCTGTGTGTGTGAGTGTGTAATGCTGGGGGCTGTACTGGTCAGTGCAGCTGCATCCCACACACACAACCCATCCCCCTCCCCTTTATGGCTGCTTCACATTATGGTATTCCCTCTTTCCCCATTGTGAAATTTGTTATCTATCATGTGACTGCCTGGGTTCCATTAAAGCTCACACTTCCCTCCATCATTCCTCCTTTCCCTTTCCCTCTCCCTACCTCTATGATGGGGGTGATGCAGGCTGGTGACAGATGGTGTGTCTCCCCACGTTTATGGATCTCGGCTGATGTTTATTTGTGCGGCAACTGGCTCAGCGGGAGCCTGCCCCCATATATAAGAGTAGCTACATGTGTGTATCTATAACTAAGTGACCTAAATTCCCTATATGTGCAGGCATCCATCCCCGTGTGTGCACTGTATGTCTTATCTATGGACAGTGAGTGAAAAGCTGATCAAATACATTAAATATTATACAGCCCAGCCTTATCTGTGGAGCTCAGTGGAGTCATACCGTACAGTCAGTATGTAGAAATGCACACATATGATAACCCAAATGTGAATAAACCTATTGGCCTCTGCAGGCCTGATAACAAGTTGGCGCCACGGCAGAACTGATATCACATGACAGAGTGAGTGATTGTGAGAGACAGAAAGAGTCTGTCAAACATATGACCTAATAGACCCAACTTTCAGCTAGACCTCCATCATTCATTCTGACTCTTTATCACCCGCCCCTACCCCACCCCCTGGTGCTTGTTGCCCTCGTTTTGCTGCCCTTGCTCTCCATCTCCCTCCTCCTCCAGCTGGGGGCGACCACTCTACTGGCCCACAGCTCTATCCAGAGATCCCGCTTCGACAATGCTCTGCTCCCAGTGTCAGGGTGATGGAGAGGGGTTATCAGCCAAAACACCTCCCATTTTCTTCCCCCGTCCCCCAGAGAAAAGGCCTGGGAAAGGAGTGAGGCAGGAGGTATTTAACAGTTACCCTGGTTTGAATAAAGCGGGGTGGTTAGCCTGATGGAGAATTGGACTGTTTCTCTGCAGCTGTCAAAGTGTTAGACTGAGACAAGGTCGAGCATTGATATCAGTCAAGTGAAAACCGTGTGAGAGGCTGTTTTACAGTGATGTATTGTACTTGCTCAATATGGTATTAGTAGACTTTAACAGTAGCTGTAAGCACATTCATTCATCTGATGACGGTTACATTTCTCAGACTAGCTGTGACAAATGTTGGGATTATAGCATTTGAAGATAAAATTCTTTTTCACGTAGATTTTGATGCAAGACTCTCCGCAGAGCATAAAAGAGAAACAACAGCAAGTTATGGAACACTAGCAACCTCAGAGAGCAGTTTAAATTGACAGCATTTAGTTTTCTGTTGAGAGCAAGATGAGGAGGAGCAATGTTTCTGAACTTTAATTTCTGAGTAATTTGCTTTTTTTTGTTCGATCGCTCAGCACATAGGGGTCAGAGCTGCTCTGTGGAAAAGCATAAATGAAGTCCAAGAACAACAAGAACAATCATCTCTTAATGTTCTCACACACACACGCACACAAAGGTCACCCAGCTGTGAAAAGAAGCCAAAATACACTTAACTAATCTGCTTGATCTAGCAATTTATTGACGATGAAAATTTCAAAAGGGTTGAAACTTGAGCCACATGCTCCTCCTAAACCATGGCCAATGCAATTTCCACCACTGGGTGGGGGGGGGGTTACGGTGGGAAGAGCCTGACCAGTGGATGGAGCTTTATTGGTTGCATTCGCCCCGGCATAAAACTAATTCACCCTTGATGACAACCCACGGCGAAGGGGCGAAAGACGAGATGCATTCCTTTTTTAGCCCCCTCCCTCAACTACCTACTTTATTAGTTGGCCTTTCTGTGAGTGAGCTATTCATTCTCTGCCCAGCTCTACCCTCTCTCTCTGAAACACACTACACACATGCCCTCACACACACACACACACACACACACACACACACACACAAACCAACCCAAACATGTTATATTACTGGCTGGGAATTTATTTCGCTTTCAGAGTGAAAAAGCAACTACAACGCAAGTCTGGGCACAGGGCTCCATCGCTCATGTGCACAGGCTGCCCTTTATGGCTGCACGGTAGTGAGGCCCTTCTTGCACACTGGGCTCAGAATACACTTAAAGCTGTGACACACACGGGGAATTACAACAGGGCAGTCCTGAGTTACGTCTACGCACATGAAAAAAATTGTCTCTTTACCTGGTTTTCCTGTATATTAATGAATGAATGAACAGACAGGAGAATGAGGATTCTGAGCATGTTGACAGCAGGACATTTGTCTTGGTTTAGTAATTTATTCATCCCGTCTCTTACCAGAGTTCAAAGCTAAACAGCCTGTCATTAGTTAGCCTTACCTCTACTTGCCATCACTTACATTCTTGATAGGATCATAACTCTTCGTGGAACTCTGAAGTATAAAAATAAAGAGATAACACAGCTAGCAGCAGGGGTCACATCAAGAATTTCACTTCCAGTAACACACAGGACTGTCTAGTCCTTCAGCTGAAGCCCTATCTCTCCCAGGGTCACTCTGAAGGCCAAGAATGTGACCCACCTCAGATCTCCCAGGGCTCCAATGAGCTCCACATTGTGCTGAGGTTAGGTACCCGCAGGTCCAGCTGGGCTTTACTAGCAGTCCTCCCTCCAGCAGCGTTGCAGGCCTATCGAGTTACCTTGATTTTGGGTCAGCAAAGCCCTCCTGGTTCCACTTAGAGGCCTGTTTCATTATTTCAGATTTATCACTGTCATGTTTGCCAGTTGCCATGCTTTCCCGCCATACGTCCTTCAGTGTAATTCATAGCATCTAATAATGCACAAACCAAGACATTTTAAGGGACTGCAAGTTGGAGTTGTTCCCAGGCTGGAGGGATTAGGGGCTCTCTAGGGGCTGCTGGGTAGAGCGCTGAAGTGTTTCCCAAATGAGAGAGAGGCCAGTCCCCGTGGACTGAACATTATAGGATATGTACCTGGTCATTGCATGACTGAAGGGTCTGTTCTGACAGCGACCCATACCCTGCCAGCATGGCATTGTGCAAGAGGACGGCACAAAGTGGTGTCATGGATGACTTCCAAATCTTTAATTGTATTTCCCCCCTACTGTTTACCTTACTGAGGCAGAACATCTTCATGATAGCATTATCTCATCTGCTGGTGATTTACAAACAATAACCAAGTGATACATGTGAAGAATGGAAGCTCACAAGACTTTTCATGTTGACTGCGACACAGATAAATATCAGTGAGCCATTTCAGCACTCACTACAACAGTAGGACTTTGCATCTAATCTCTCAGGGGCCTCTAGGGGCCATTTAACTGTTCTGTTCTTGTG
Organism: Pempheris klunzingeri; assembly: GCF_042242105.1. Classification (NCBI taxonomy): domain Eukaryota; kingdom Metazoa; phylum Chordata; class Actinopteri; order Acropomatiformes; family Pempheridae; genus Pempheris; species Pempheris klunzingeri. The sequence goes on from NC_092023.1 coordinate 19,189,466, forward strand.
CCGGAAGCTCTGGTGGGGGTGTGGGGACAGGAGGCTTGGAACTGGGCTGGAGCAAGAAGGGGAAGAAAGCTGGGATTCATCCTCCATTACCATAATAGAATTACCGTGGCGAACAAAGCAGGCATTAGTGCGCCCACGGTGGCATTTGGAGAAGATCCATCTCTCTTTCCTCTGCGGGCCAGCCCTCGCCGCTTAAAGAAAAAGAAAATCTACCCTTTGTTCCCCCTTTAAAGAGCCTTGCCAGATTGCAACAAGGGCCTCAACGGACACACACGCACACAGACCATCACAAACACACACAGCATGGCTGTGTGAGTAATGTGCGCCCGCATGCGCGCACTCACGGCTGGCCGGTGCCTCAGCGTTCAGCAGGCAGCTTGACCTGCCCATCAGAAGGGATTACATCTACATAACTTCAACAAAACACTGTCAGCACCCTGCCCCTCCCTCATCCAGCCTTCCTTCCACTTCTTCTGTCATCCTGCCTTTCTCCCCGCTCTGCCTGCTCATCACTTTAACCTTTCAATCCTGCCTCTCTGTCTTCTCCCTGTCTGCTAGTCCTCTGTCTAGTCTGATGTAATACATTTCCAGTGCGACAGTATCTCCCCCAGCTGCGTTGCATCAAATATCAGTCAAAGCGATCAAGCTGGAGTGTCGGTGAACGGTGACCTCCAAATATTTATGACAAGTGTCAGCTTGGCATACCTGAGAGGATGTTAAAAAATGTGTGGGTGGGAGCGCTTCCTGGACACAAACTGAGTCAGTTTGAGGTGCTCTTTGGACAAGGATGAATGGTGATGTAAAAAAAAAAAAAAGAAGAAAGCTCCAAGGCACACTCTTTATGAGCAATTAAAATGCCTTTATTGTCATGCCATGGTTATGTATGACCTAAAAACAGACTCTAATACGTTTCGACATAAATCCTTTGTCAGGGAGGCAAACGTCAATACCTGACAGGAGGTTTCCCTACATGAGCAGTGCCTACAAGGAATAGCTGCTACACTGATTCCCAGATTAGGCAACATGCAGTAGTGCTGCTGTCAGATTGTCGCAGTGATAGAGGGAGCATGGCGCCGTTGTGCACAAACACAGTTACGTGTTATGAAATGGACCTGCAACTTCTGGTTGGCTCTCTTACCCACTTACACACACCTCAGCTGACGAGAGGCATGCAGCAGACGCAGTGGAATGTGACTCTTTTCAATTCAGAAGAAGATTATGAGTCCTGCAGCAAAAAAAGTCACCTATTGAACTGGGTGAATGAAGGAGATGAATGAAACAACAGTTCACTTAAATGCAGAGTATTTATATCAAAGGCAGAGTCTACAATGTTGGAGAAACCAGCAAGAATAGCTAGATTTCGAAAGTATCCAACCAAAATTATCCCACCCCCTCCACCTCTGTTCACTATCGCTGACTGACAGCCTCTTTTAGTTTTAGTCTGTTAGTCTGATAAAAAAAACAACTCTGTTAAACACATTAAAAAAAAGCACAAGCAAAACAGCCGTCACTAACGAAACGTCATGCAAAATTACAATTCTGGCTGCAGTGTCTTTGCCAGTCTAGTTTGACTACCTTTAGCCTTGTGTTTAGCCTTGTGGAAGACTTCGGTCATGTGCAGTGGGTGCACATACAGTGTGCAGGCAGGAACTTAGGCAGACAGGCAGGTGGCCGTCCAGTCATTTCATCTAATCTGGATGAAATGACAGGATTGGATGAGTTTACAGTCCTGTCAGTCATAGACAGCAGACTTTTGTCTTTTCTTGTTTAACTACTTCATGTATTGATTGCTATTAGGCTCTTATGGAAATGTCAACCAATATAACAAAAAGTGCTCCTAAAATAAATTGCAGGCTCTGTCTTTAATAAAGATGATGCTGTAAAATAACTTGTTGCCACTGAACTGCAGAATGGATAATAATAATAATAGTTTTTTGTCATCTACAGTACAAGCTTTTCTAATTTGTAATCCATATACAGTGCTGGAAGCTGGTCCAGGGGAATCACCAACCTCTAAATTAGGAGTCAGACATAAGGAGGAAGATACTCACTACCATACATGTCACACTTCTGTTCTCCAGACCTCTGCCTCCCCCTAGTGGAACCATAATAAATGTATTAGTCCTAAACTGATGATGCACAGTAGACACTGTAGTATGTGTCCATGTTGACTTTGCTCTACTGTAGCAGTTAGCGCAGAAAAAAACATGAAAGAACTGCAGCATTTTTGACTCAAGAACGAACTTTACTCAAACTACGACATTTAAACGTTGTGTTATATTATTTTTATCAGTCTCTGGTTTCCATGTTGTTAAAAAGGACTGTTGCTCAGTCATTAGCTCAGCTTTTGTTTAAAGTTAAACCTGTGTACTCTAATAAAATCACATGGTCTCTTGAAGCCCGCTGCTGTGTCCTCTCCTGTGGTGTAAACTGCACCTGCGGTTGAACCTAAACCCAATTCTGTATCCCGTAAAAGTCAGTAAATTGCAGCTAGGGTTCAGCGTATCTGAGATTTAATGTAAACCTGCTGCAGGCCTGGATATTCACAAACCATGCAAAGGCTAGAAGAAGCTAGCCTTAGTTTAGGAGAAGAAGAGAGAAGTTAGAGGCATCCCAGAGGCCTCCTGAGTCACTACGAACCGCTCACAGTCAGGTAATGTGTCTTATTGTGTCAGTGTGCAGTAAAAACAGAATGATAATGAACTTTTAAAACTAGATCTTGATGGCATTCATTTAATAAGGCTTCATCTAGCTCTAACACAATCCGATAACACGGCAGATGATGGGTTGCACTACTCTATGCTACTTGGGCAACAGAAAAAGAGTTTGCAACACTGATGATCACAGATCTGTGTGACAGCTCAGGAAGTGGACAGTAAATACGCACCACCTGCAATATATACATAAATGAAAGTGATGTCATGGCAATCAGTGGATTATCCTGTAAAGTCGGTGGAATTATTACTTTAAAATATGATGATTTGTTTTGTCGGCTGGAAAAATATCACATGCTGATGTAACACCTACTTGATACCAGATTTGATTCTTAACACGTCAGTATTTTACATTTTTTTATCATTACACAACACAAGGTTACAAAATGAAATGCAAGTTATAGTCAATTCAATTGAGTTCAACATGCTTGATTGGCATTATAAAGAGCCAAGTAATAGTGACATTTCAACCACAAGGGATACATAGTGTTTGATGGTTAGACCTGATCAATGTGATATATAAATATACACATATACACACACACACACATACATACATACGAACATGTATATACACCCAGGAAATAATCCTCTCTCTCTCTCTCATAATATACTGAGCACACATGAATGGAGATGCTGGGTAGATATAGTGGAACAGCAGAATTAGTCGATTAGTTAGTCGGTTATCTGGAACTAATCACATCTAGTCTTGTTCTACTTTTCTAATGAGCTGAACACTAAAACCAAAAGACCGGTTCCTCTATCAACCAGGACCTCTTCAAAGAGATCAAGCAGGTGTGTCAGTGAGTGCCAGCTTAGTGCACCTGAGAGGAGTTTCCCTGCACAGAGAGCTACATGAGCAGTGCCTGTAAGGAAAAGCTGCCATACTGATTCCAAGATTAGGCAACATGCAGTAGTGCTACTGTCAGATCGTCTCAGCGATAGAGGGAACAGGGCGCCGTCATGCACGAACACAGTGAGCTGTCATGAACTGGACCTACAACTTCTGGTTGGCTCACTCGCCACATGACCCACTAACACGCACGCAGCAGACACACTGGAATGTGACTCTTTTCAATTCAGACAAAGATTCTGCAGCCTAGTTAGTGTCTAGGTCACAAGTGGGTGAATTAATGAGATAAATCAAAGAGTTCACTGAAATGCACGCAGCCTTCTGTTGACAGGTTTTCATGTTTTGTTGGCTTTTCCACCTTGTATACAAGACTCAGTATGAGCAGTACTGAACTAATCTAATCGTTTTTTCCATTACATTCTTATATCTTATTGACATATATATCAATATTGACGATTCCTCCGTCTAAGGAGACACTGTTGCACCTGCCTATTTGATCAAAAGCTTGGAGTGTCAGACTTAGAAGCTTGGTAACTGTCCAGGGGTATGATTCTCACTTTGGATGCGAGGTGTTCTGGGTCCTGGATGACCCTTTTCTGAAACATTTTCAAACAAAATTAACTTATCGTTGACTCTTGATCTTGCTGAATCTGCTACTGAATGCCACTGGAGCCAGTGTGGTACCTATCAACCTCTGAGCGTCAGGCAACGTCTCGCAGCCTCCAAGCATTGGATAACTGTGGTCCTTTAGCCGGCTGAATTACCTCCAAACTGTCTGACAATTGGGCAGCATGAGTGGTTAGCTCTGTTGTCTCACAGCAACAAGGTTCCAAGTTTGAATCCGCTGGCTGGCAGGCTGACAGTTTGACCCTCGAACCTTTCTGTGTGGAGTTCTCCCTGTGTTTGCATGGGTTTTCTTCGGGCACTCCGGCTTCCTCAGACAGTCCAAAGACATGCAGGTTAGGTCAATTGGTGACTTTAAATTGCCTGTAGGTGTGAATGTGTGTGTGAGTGGCTGTCTTGACCCTGTGATTGACTGGCGACCAGTCCGGGGAGTGTCTTACTCTGTGTAGGATCTCAGGAAGCAGATGGTGGTGAAAAAAACAGGGACATTTTTGACACTTCTGCTTTTGCATAAAAACTACAGTATTGTGGCATGTTACCAACGTTCCAGTAAAAGAAATCCGAATAGACCTATTTGGGATTTGGCATGGTGCTGCTGTAAAGTAGCTGTCATAGATAAAAAGCACAAGAAAATCCACAGAATTTAACCTTTTATCTTCTACGATATTCTTCTAAAACAAAAAAAGCCAGAAAGTATAAAAGTGATAAAAACCATGTTTAGTGTGTTTTTGAGCTGTTAACGAGGACCTCTGATAGTAAATGATAAGAGGCTCAAAATGGACAGTCAATATACAGAGTATTTCATTCTAGTTTCATCATTTTATTAATTAATAAAGTTACTTCATTAATTAAAGTAATTTTATTGATTTCCACAGGGGAAAAACCAGAGCACCAGGAGTAAACCCATGCTACCACAGGAAGAGATCCCACACAGAAGGTTCTGGCCTGGCAATTGAACACTTGTCTTCTTAGTGGTCAGATTTTCATACTGTGTGGCCGTATGAGGCTTTTTTACCATCAGGCTCTCTGAAGTGCGGAGGTGTGATACTGTGGTATCATACAGAGGGTGTCACAAAAGAAAGTGTTGAATCAGCCAACTGTGTTGTGCGACATGATTCTAAAGACACTGATTGGTCAGAAGCTGCACATAAGGGCAGAGATGGAGTGTTTGGTTGCACCAGCAGCTGCAGACACTCAATCAACTACAACAAATGACGTATCTTTTTTGTTCTTGCTACAGGCAGGTATTGAGTGCATGCATGTGTGGGTGTGTATGAGTGTTATTCAAATGCACGTGCATATGATGTGTTTTGTATATGAACATATAGACCGGCGGTGTCCAAACTTTTTTCCATGAGGGCCACATAAGCTACAGAAAAACATACAAAGGGCTGGGCCACTCACTAGAAGTGAGCTATATTGCTAACTTTAATCCACTAGAGGTGATGTATATCGCCTCACCTCACAAGCTGGTCTTTGCCTTGCAGGCTCTTGTTCAGTGTGTTAAGGTGATCAGTGAGATCCACTAAACATGACAACCAAAGAAGGTCACTGAGCTCATGAAGAGCTCCTTCTCTCTTCATAACTGGTCCATTTCTGATCTCAGGGAATAAAACCGCTGCAGCACAGAGCCACGATGGAGTCAGCGCAGCGCGCACACCCCTCCCCCTCCCCCTCCAGCACCAGCATCAGCATCAGAGAGGGAAGCTTGAAATAGTCTGTGCTAGAGCCCTGGTGCTCCAATTAACAGCCTTACCTCCACTTTCTTGTCCCTCGGCGGACACTGTACATTCCTTTGCACTCGCCTGTCCCAGCTGGAGCTCCACCCGTCGTACCTCCACACAGCTCGTCCCATTTAAGTCCCATCATGCCAACTGCATCTGGCACAGCTTCAAAAGCATCCTCACCCGTCGTGGTGCTCTTCAGACTGCTAACATCAAGCAGCTCCTCCGTAATACAAAAGTGATCGTCATTAGTTATTAGCTGTGCTCTCATCGCATCTGAAACTTTCTACACTCACTTGCTCTCTTACGTTTCCATAATTCTGCCATTTTGGGTTACCTGTTGCAAATTTCTTCTTCGATTACTCATTTTATACAGAAGCTGTCTCGTTCAAGACAGTCACTCCACCTAGCGGCGAGACTAAGAAGTACAATACAGTCCAGCGCAGGTTCCATGTGTGGGCCGTGTTCCAATACATTTTTAGAATTTCCTGCGGGCCAATGAAAATTGGACCACGGGCCGTAGTTTGGACACCCCAGACGTATGAATCAGGGCGAATGGAGTAAAAAATGCCATTAAAACCATTACTTTTCAGGGTCATGCAATCACACTCAAATGCAGATACAAAAGTACACATACATATGTGCAGAATCCCCACCCACTTACCCCCCACCAAACACACAGATACACACACAAACACACTCAAAATCCTACGCTGTAACTCGTGTACAGCCATGTACTAAATTTTGGATGGATTACACCACATTCGATTGAATTTGAAGACCTGCACGTGCACGTGCATGCGTTCACTGTATATTGGAAATCCTACTGTTAAAGATGCACACTCAGACACACACACAAATCTATCAAAATACACACACAAACCACTCAGTAAGGCTCACATCTACAACATGGATATATTTGGCATTAGCCCTATAGGTCAAACATAAGACTTTGGCTCAAAATGGTGGAAAATAGAAGGAACAAAAAATGTTAAAGCCCTGAACTTCAGAGCATGATATACCAGTACACATAATGTTTTGTTGCAATGGCCATGGGATCAAAAATTGAGGTTTCAATGAGGATTTTTATCCATGAACCTGCATTCTTTCTAATGGCCAACAGGATCCAGATTGAATGGACGTCTATGAGAAAATGAGCCTACTTCTCAATTGATTTGTTACCTCAGTAAACACTTTCCTAAAGAGTTTATGGTCTCAGTTTCAAGTTTCAACTCTTGTTCAATACAGCATGATGTTCATACATTTTGTACGTTTGAGGCTTCAAAACGACCACAAACCAATGTGTGACGTCACGGCGGCTATGTCCACTTCTCATATAGAGTCTGTGGTACCAATCAAGTACAATGCACACAGCACACTACCTGTTGCACATTCTTCACACTGTATTTTGCCTAAATATGATGTACAGTATCAAACAGTCTTCCCATAAGGTCCATTTGTAGCTGTTCTGGAGCTTTCATTCAAGTCACAATCTTCCTCAGCGGTGGAGTTGCGCGATTGTACGCATTTTTCTAAGTGCTTTAACGGCTTAGTCTCTATGTTGGTTTTAAAAATTAGGTTCACATATTTTTCTCAATCTTGTAACCAGCAGTTGACAAACAAGTCTCATCTTCAATGGCACTTGTAGTAATATTGTTTTATCACCTGCTGTTTATGTGGTCAAAATGAACTTTTAATCTTAACTATACATCCTATTCTATCATTTAACTCTTACTTTTACTGAATTTGAATTGAAATGCAGATCATTTATTGCACCAAGATGTTTTGATGCTCTCGTTGGATTTTTAATAGGGATGATGCTGCGAAATAACTTGTTGCCACTGAAGTGCATGAATGGATAAATGGATAACTGAATGGATAACAAGAAGTTTGAATTGTAATTCTGACAGGACATCTGGAAACTGGTCAGGGGGAATCTTAAATCCCTAAACTCTAAATTTGGAGTCAGACTTAAGGGGGAACACACTCATTAGCAGACATGTCACACATCTGTTCTCAAGACCTATATCTCCCTCTAGTGGGATCATAATAAACATATTGGTCCTAGGCTGACACTTTGGCAGTTGTAAAAACATGAATGACCTGCACCATTTTTAACAAACAGGAAAGCCGTTTACTGTGCATGGCCAGTTTTAAATTGAATGACTTCAAACAATTTGTTAATGAATGTGGTTTTCTAAGGATTTGCTATGTGATTTGTTTGTGTCCTGTTGTGCTATCACTGAAACTGTGACATCTCTCCCCACAGCAGCTGTAAACCACCTACCATTTCCGTGGAGTGTTGCATTGTGGGACATCATTACCCATCAATGCTCATTCCTTTAGTCTGAAGTTGCTATATATTCAAACATGGCTAGAATTTGTGGGCCACAATTGGGATGTAGTGGAATTTCAGCCATAAAACAAAGCCCATGGCTTTGTACCCCGCACTGTAGATATGACTATTTTGTGATTGATTGCCGTCTCAGCTTAACAGCGAAGCGGATGTTTTCCTTTGAAAAATCACAGGAGAAAGACTGAGCCTAGACACTCTCTCTTGGAAACATAGCACGTGCTTATCCCCAGGAGTGAGGTCCTGCACGGGCCGCAGCAAAACAGCCCACCGCTCCTGAGCCTCCAGCGTCCCCCACGGCCCTGCTCTCACACACAGGCCCTGTGTGTCCGGTCGTACTACGCAGAGAGGAAACACGCGTACTGTGCTTGACTAGAAACAAAAACACGCAGCTCCGCGAGAGACCCAAACACAGCAGGATAGTCTCTCTGCACTCACAGGAAAGAGGCCAGGGCAGTTAAACTGGGATCACTTTGTACATTTGGACACCGAGCATTTACTCATGGATACACAGGCACACATACAACTTTGGATAAACACACATACATGCACATTTCCACAACCAAAAATACAGGAAATAGGTCAGCTGCAGCACAGGTATCCTTTACATCCTATACTGGCTCCCACTGTCCGCTGATGAAAGAGAATACCCCCGTCTCTGCAGCCCTGGGCCCTGCTGGCCGAGCGTACAGTGGCTTATAAGAGGCCATTTCCTTCATAATCATAGCTACCTTCCCCTGCTGTAATCTCCCAAAGGACAGTGGCAATTAGCCTGGGGAGGGCGTGACTGTAGTAGGGTCATCTGTGGCATCTCGATTACCTCATGGCCTGCCATTAAAACACATAGCACACACATTTTGGGATCAGCCAGACATGTCAGGTCTGCGTAAAATGGGCCTGGATGAACTTCTTCTCTACTCGAATGTATTACTTTTAGTTGATCATTAGGCCTCTTCTTTTCTCATCTCTTGCCACCTTATTGTTTGATTATCAGTTTGCTTCACAGTCATTTACAGGATCTTTCTATTTGACATTATTTACATAAAAACACACAAAATCACCAAAGGGTCTGGATGTTGTTTAAGTTTTGTCAACAACAGTCGAGGAAGAGATCTTTCACTCGTGTCTTTCCAACTTGTTGACATAGCAGAGAGGATTTCCTAGAATAAGTGGCATTAATATCACCCGATGAACCTCCGGCTCCAAGTTTGGAAATTTCCCCCAAGTGTGACAGGTCTGTCAATCTACTTAAGTATGCACATCCCACCGTCTGTGTGAGTCTTAACCGTGTTAGCATATTATTAGTCTCTTTCTCACACACATAACTCTGATCATTCTCTGAGGATTAGCGGCGTAGAATCATGTAAAAGCCTGTGCACAACCTGCAGACCACACTGCAGTAATTGACAGAGGCAGCGCCACGCTCCCGACACAATGCACTCATTGATTCCTCTTTGCTTTTGTCAATAACAGCCCTGGCTGCAACATGCACGTGCGGAAGCCACAAAAGAGCTGTTTTAAAGATAGCCGGAGCTTTTTAAAAGATTACCCTGTCTGCAAGTCATTACAGGGGCTCGATAAGAGTCTGTCATCGTGCGGTAATGTTCCAGAGATCCTGTTGTTCCCCTAAGCTGCCCCCCGTCCCCGCTTTACTCCCTCTCGCTCATGCTTTTCTTAAATGGGAGCAGTGTGGTGTTGTGGCGAGGTGAAGCCACGGTCTACTGAACACTGCGACATTCATCTAAATGGAATCAGATAAAGCTAGGGGCCTGAATACCTTCAACATAAACATCACCTGGAGCCCCCAGTAGGGGCCCCTGGCACTGCTGGGCAGTCAACCAATGTCTGCAAACATCAGGGAGCTCAACCAATAGCAGAAGCTGAAAGGAGGGAGGGAAATCCTTTCTAGCCAATGTGGCTGGCTGCAGATGAGATCAGGCCTGTGGGCTCCTTCCACGCCAGGCGATACCCCCCCAGATGTGGGCGAGGGGAGGTGATGTGGGTGTGAGAGTGATTGTGTGAGAGAAACGGATATGACCTTTACGCGTGTAGATCAGGTTCCCTGTGGAGTGGAGTGGGAGTATGAAGCTGTTGGTAACATTTTGGAAAGAGGTGAGAATTACAATGATGTAAAAAAGATAGGCTGGAAGACTGAGAAACGTTAAATAGGGAATCACAAGGGAAAGCATGTAACTGTAATGCTATTCTACCTTATTTTCAACGCAGGTCGAAAGGACAAGAGCGAAACAGCAATCAACATGCCTAGACAAATAATTATCCTCATAAATGCAGGAGCCACTCAAGTCAAAAAATAATTCCACCACCTGGGGTGTAAAGAATGCTCCAAAAAGTCTGGGGAGGGTGTTGAGAAAACAATGGAAGGTGGGATAATTACAGAGAAAATGAGAGATGAACTCGGCGGTAACCCTCAGCGAGGAGGGGAAAAACAAACTGGAAAACATGTCACACAGAGTTAATCACAGTGGTTTTTTCTGCAAGTTGTGTGAGCACGAGCGGACCTGCCCATCCTGGATAGAGCTATCTGTCAGCAGAGGAGAGCAGGCTCATGGGAACTGGATGACCTGCTGGGTTTCTCTGCCTTTACCACACAGAGCTGTGCAGCAATGGCTCTTCCTCTGCACACAGAGGCCTGGTTCGATGGATACTTATACAGATGATTGAGAATGCTCAACAGCCAGACCACCTTATACGATTGATTTGGGGCCGGCTGTTAATTCTCGCAGCGTGTAGCGTGAAACAGTAAAGGCCAGTGATTTCCATCTGTTCAATGAACACAAGTGTTCCTCACAGCTCTGGATCCAAACACACTTAATCTTGGGTTTCTGACACTACTTTGAATCTTGTTTCAGGAGGATTCAAGAGGGGTGGTGGGCGGGTGTTCTGAGAGGTGGCAGCCAAGCAGCAGATGGAAACAAGGCGTCCAGGAAATTAGTGGAGATGGGGTGCAGCGAGGACATAAGTTGGCATGGTGTCAGCCTGTTTTCTTTAGGTGGAAGAAAAGCACGGACAGACAAAAAAAAAAAAACAAGAGGGATAAAGTACATATAAGGTGGAAAAGGGAAGTGACAAGTGAGGATGGGAGTTGTCATCAGAGCCATTGGGCTAGCTGGGTGGTAGCTGAAAGTTTAGGCAGTGGGACAGAATAGAAATCCTGTGGTGAGTCCCTGCATACTGATGACCTGGCTGTAACGGCTGGATCGGCTCTCCGGCAGTTATTCATTAAGCCATTCAAAGAGCACAATCAAGTCATTTGTGTGGCCCTCTGTTTCAGACTGTTTTTCCTCTCTTTGTGCTCTGCTTTTTTTTGCAGGCGAGAGAGAAGAAGAAACAGAATACATGTCAATGAATAAATCAGCGACGAAGAAAAGAGTGAAAACGGTTAGACCTGGGCAGCGAGCTGAAGCCAGCTGTTGGCCCTCCTTTTGAGCAGAAAAGAAGTAATTGATGGCGGAAGCGGCTCATGCAGGAGCTAATTCACTTTTAAGGCAGTTTGATAAATGAATGAACATTCAAATTCAATCTACCTGGCTGGAAATTAAAGGAGGATAATTGCAAAGGCCACTTGATAGAACAGGTCTTTCCTTACAAAGTGCCTGCCATTTAGACACTTTGCCTCCTACTGAGGAGTAAGAGCGCCCTCTTGTGTCAACACCTTTAGACAGGCAACAACACACTGAAAACATTAAGTTAATAATATTGATTTTATTGCCATCCATATATACACATATCTTTCTCTTTTGTAGTATTTATACAGCTTAAAGCATAAGGATCGCTGTGTAAACAATGAACAGAGAACAATGAAAAAAGGCTGAACTTTGTGTAGCTCATCTGAGTTACAGGAAAAGCAGCGTGTTAATCAAACTAGTGCCTGATCATAAAGAGGCAGTACAGTACATGTTGCTTCCACAATACTGCATGACACGATTGGAGGAAGACACACAGCATCGGGGGGGGGAACGACAGCTGATTATCTGCTGAGTTGTGTGACTCTTTGCTGGCCCTCTATGAAATCCTACAGTATGCTGGAGGTGCTATGTGAAACGGATCTACAGGAACGACATGTAGTACCCTAAAATAGGCCTGGGTTACCATGGTGACACTGCCTGGGGTTAACTGTAACACAGAGGAGGAACAGCACTGACGTGTTTATGAAACACAATAACACACTAGAAAAGGTCCTGTGGATGGAGTTACTGTCTCTGTTTCAGGACAACTTAACACGTTACCATGCAATTCAACACTCACAATCACTAAAGTCTTTGCGTTGTCCTAGAGATGATTTCGACGAGATATTTTCTATGTAGAGACGAGACAAAAGCAGAGCAGAGGAGAAATGGCAGAATGTGTAGATCATTTCCTAAACTGTGTGTCGGGCTTTGCGATTGTGATGAGCAACAGTGGCAGCAGCACAGATTACAGTGTGTGTGTAAATGATCCATCAGAGGTCTGATTTAAATGAGTTACAACACATGCTGACATTGCTCGTCTTGTGATACACACACACACACACACACACACACACGCACACTAACACACACCAGTGAACATACTCATTATACAAACATCAAAGAATTCAGACAGTATCTTCTCAAGTCTTCATAAAAGTAGAAAATTAGAAATTCCATTTGGATTAATGGAATGGGTTAATGAACAACCAGCATCTATTTAGCTGAACTGAATTCTACACAGGTTAATTAAATGGTTATTACTCATGTGGCAGCAGCCTGATTCCTCTCCCCTCTGTGTGCAGGGTGGCCTGGCTGCCGAAGCAGCAGCAGGCTTTGGTCAGTCGCTCAGACAGCAACAACTGTTGTGAGTAACACTTCCATCCTGTTATGTCTCTGTTTTCATGGAGGGACGAGGAATCAAAGTTTTCACTCTAATAAGGTGGTGTTTTTGGTTCAATCAAAAGTGCAAAAAAAATTATTTTGGAATTCAGTCATGGAGTAGTAGTGGGGTCCTTCTCTAGTGGCAGCACGTTTTCAAAATAAAATAGGTAAGGTATTACCTGTGGATAAATTCATTCTTGCCACATTTAATCTCAGTAGCAAAAAGGCAAATTAAACCTGTAGAGCTACGACGATACAGTTATTAATACAGGCACAGAAAATAAAGCTTGACAAGCAACCATTAAAAAAAATGTGTTAAATTCTTTAGCCAACAAAAAACACAGACCGATATTCACAATGTGTTATTACTTCACTTGCTGGGAGGCAAAAGTGTTTCTTTTGGGGTTGTTACATGCATACACATATGCACACAAACACACACTGGTCATATCAAACATTAAGAAATGTCAAACTTATTATTGTCACAGACACAGGCAGCCTCCAGTGACGGACTGACAACTTCACACTTCTCAAATCTCCTCTCGTCTCTTCTCTTGCTGTGGAGATGATGACCATGCTTCCCCTGGATACCGACACATAGTTAGTTCACAATAGTTACGTTAATGTAGTTGGAGTGAACAGACAACCCTTGATTTGCGCCCAGGAGTGTGTTGTCTGTTCTCTTCTGAACTTCCCGTCTTCGAGGTCACTCGGTGCTCTCCAGGCCCAGCTCCGCTTCCTCTTTGCCAATAATGGTTTCTGGTACGCCTCCCTCTCCCTGGAACAGCTCCTCCATCAGCTGCTCTCCAGCGCTGCCGGCCCGTGATGCCCACAGAGCAGCGCCCTCCCTCAGGCCCAGCGAGCGGAGCAGCCGAGCGTATTCCAAAAACGCTGCTTCGATAAGTTTATGTGCAAACGCGGGTCAAGGAGAACTCGCAACAGTTCATGGGACAAAAAAAAACACAGCAAGTAAAAATTAAAAGGTGCAACACATAATTACTTCATTTAAAAAGTGGGAACTGAATAGGATCCAATGGAGCTGAATGTTACATGCAAACAGGTGACAAAGGAAAAATTAATAAACAACAAATAAATGAGTGAGGAAATATTATGAAGGGTCGCTAAATGGTTTGGTGACTAAAACGATATTATTATTCCATATTATTATATTATTACATCTATTATGAAATTAGATTATGATATTATTTCATCTAAGGGGACGTTTGCAGTTGCCAGATCTTAGACACTCCTATTTTCCTGGCTCCAAATGAACCCGCTTGCATCATGGGTGAGAGGAGCGGCTCAGCTGAAGCTACTTGTGCTCTTCCCCCCTCAGACTACCTTTTAATGCAAACTCTAGGTAGTTTCTGTGACTTTAGACATCTCCAAAATCACTACATTTAAATCAATGCATGTAGGCTAAATTCTGGAAAGACTTTTCAACCTACTGCTAATAGTCACTGAAATTGCAAAGATTAGTTGGTTGCACACACTAGAGCTTGTGCCTGGAGATTTCTACAAGAGTTTATACTTGTTAAGTCTGAAAATGAGTTATTTTCACTTTCGTGAAAGACAGCTGGACCACCACAAGTGGGTGTCTACATATTGTATGCTCAGTAATGACACATTTCTAGTCGGAATATCATGTTATTAAACTTACATTTTTAATCTGTTCATTTATCTTGTCTTGTTTTTTTGTGTTTGTGATATTGTACCTAATATCTACTTTTTGTATCAGTTTTCAGGCTTTCAAAGTCTAGGCTGTAAAAGTTATCTCATGAGTTTGCAGCATGACCGAGCTCTGTGACAACAGTATGATATTGGCTATTGGGAACACATGAAATGCAGCACAATGTGCTTAGCGGAGCGTCTAAATTGACCTTCATTGAGAAAAAGCTCTCTGCTACCGAGTGCACGTCTGCAATAGAGATGGACAGAGTTGGGAGCTGAGCTAACACTGGCTATAAATGGTCCTCAGAGTGCAGTAATAGGTTTTCAAAAAGGATATTGGAAGAGTCGTTGGCCTCCATCACCCCATACTTCAGACAGGCTTCGATGAAGAGGGCGGCGCGATCAAAGTGCCTCATGCTGCACAGGAGATAGAAGGAGGAGGAGGAGGAGAGAGCTTTTTTAGAAACCAGCACCTTCCACGCTTTGATGAGTGTAATCCTAAAACATACATCAACCCTGTTGTCCTGATGCCACTCTAATGCCCTGCGAGAGTTTTTGCCACCAGAGAAATCTCAGAACTGTCAAAGAGGAGGACAAGTAGACCCACAGCAGATCGATGCTGAGGTAAAAGATACAGGGCCAGACCATTCTGTGCACTGTGAAGTGTCCTTCGCTGCACTCAGTTAGAAAAAGAAGAAGAAACTGAGAAGGACTCAAATGAGTGTGAATACAGATGAAAGAAGAAGAGAACAAAGTAGACGGTGGTCAAGCAGAAAAAAGTCAAGTGAAAGAGGTTATAAAGGGAATCTCAATCTAGAGAATAAATAGTGAGGCCGGATATTCGCTTACACTTGTTTATTTCAGTGAACTTTGTAAAGCACTATGAGACACTCTGTTGTGATATTGGGCTATACATATAAAATTGAATTGAATTGAATTGAATGTGTTTATTTCTGGGAAATTAATTAATACAAGACAGACTAAGTTTGTGTTTCTGTTTTCTTTCAAATTCAGCACTTTTCAAGAGCTCAATCTAAGACAAAGCCAAACTCTCACACATTTTTTATGTCTCAATATATATACATACAGTATCCGGGGCCTGGTTCTTACCTGTGGAGCATCTCTCCCACTTTGGAAAAGCAGCCCAGACTTAGCAGCACCAGGATGGCTTTGGACTTCTGGTTGACCTGTGGGGAGCACAGGTGCTCTGCCCAGCGCTTCAGCACATCTGAGCTCTCTGCTGGACTCAGACGCACCTGGAAACACACACACACACACAACATGCAAGGCAATGAAACTCCGGCTGCTTAAAAGGTGCTTTCTTAGTACAATGTAAGAGCATGGCAGTGTTGGGCAGCTCTAAACAACAATCACTGCATAATTGTTAGAAATCCTATTAATCTCTCCCATTAAGTTTTTACACTTACCAACAGAAAATATAAAAACTCAAGCGCTCACATACACAGTATGTACACACTTAACACCCACATCCCACTCACATGCCCACACACTCACAAACTATCCAAACATTACACAGTATCTGATGTTTCCGGCTGATGGACGCCGTCACACTGAGTTACCTTAGCCAGCCAAGCAGCACGGTTCCACTCCCCGTAGGTCTGCAAGTACCGGCAAGCATCCGCTGCCTTGTCAATCAAACACAACAGCTGTACTCCCTCTGACAGACAGCAAAAGACGGGGATTTGTACATAGATGTGAGATGGAGAAATGACGGCCTGTCACACTGCCAAGATTTCTTGACACTGTAAATCTGCAGGCAGGAGTCACGCTAATTATGCAAGATGTGGAGTCCAATCCATATATTTCCTTTAAATAAATGTGTTAAATAACTATTACTATAGCTTGTTCAGACAGACTGTTTTTTTTCAGGTGAGAAATAACTGCAACCTATTTAAAACCTTCACAAAACATATAATGTTTAAAAGAATTCTGGTTCATTTAAAGCCTTAAGAATAGATTACTTATTTAAAGATATTTCAAGGCATTTTCAAGGCTGCAGACACCCACACAATGAATGCTGCTTATGCTCATTAAAATAAGAGCGGAGAAGGTTGCTGACTGCTATCAGACAGTCACACTACCTGCTAGCTTGCCGTTGGCGATCATGTTGGTGGCCACTAGTTTGATGGTGGACTGTGAGGGTCCTGAAGAGGTGATGGTGGTGACAAGGCAGGCCTTGAGTGAATCACAGTAGTAGCTGGGGTTGTCTGCGCTCGTCTCCAACAATAACTGCACCGCTCGGTCCGTCTGAGAGCAGCAACAAAGAGATGAAAATGTAATGACGGAGGTTAGGAGGGAGAAGCAAGCCATTAGCAGCTCAGGCGGGTAACCACTGTGTGAGCCGAACAAGATGGAATAACAAGGGGAAATTATGCTGATTATCGTGCTTTTCATCTGGTGCAGATGATGGATCAAGCTCATGCTGGTGTCAGCTCAGACTGGCCTCTGCCTGCCTGCCTGCCTGCCTGCTGGAGGACTGCACCTCCAACAAACAGCTTGCTGATTGCAGCCTGTGATTAGAGGGAGAGCGGTGACACTGAGAAGGGGGGGGTGGCTCCAATCTCCACAGGCTGAGACACCACGGAGGCCAGAGGCTGCACTTATCGTCCATCTTGCTTCATTAGGCTCCACGGCACCGATACGAGCCATTTGCCATTAGGACAATATGCGTTTATGCACAGCTCAGGAGTGTTAGTGTGTGCGTGTGTGAGAGAGACAGAGGAGTGGTATTTAGTGTGAAAGGAAGGAGAGAAGTTGCAAAATTATTTTCGCAATTGTTAAATTATTGGGGATTAGATAAGGAAGTGACAGCTAATACTACTAAAACCTTAGGAATTATCATATAAATTCATCCATTCATGTGTGAGGGAAGATTATGTTGCTAGTAGATGTCAGTCACTGAAGATATGTTTGATGAATTCCTGTCTTTTATTCTGAAAATTGAAACATTTGGGGAGGAACTTGTACCTTATTTCACCTCCATATGATATGAATACAACTTGTATCTGTAGCCTCCTTACAGGCATCATGTGTGGACTGTATGTGTGGTGTAATACTTACTTGACCCAGCAGGAGGAGCTGGTCAGCACATTTCTTCGTGTGTTCATAACTGGAGCGCTTCACCTCCTGCAGGTGAACTCGATCCAACTGGAACTTCTGTTGAACATTAGAAAGTTGGAGCCACAAGTTAGCGTATTTTTTTTTTTTTTCTTCTTCTTCTCTTTTTGCTTCACGCTGCTTCCAAAGATCCATGGTCAAACCGTGCACGTGTGTGTGGGAGAGACAGAGATGGAATGAGTCGGTACACACAGATTATACACTAGGGGCATTAAAAGAATAATGATGAACAAAAAAGACATGGAGGACAATTATAGAAATGCAGGGTCCAGAGAGAGAGAGAGAGAGAGAGAGAGAGAGAGAGAGAGAGAGAGAGAGAGAGAGAGAGAGAGAGAGAGAGAGAGAGAGAGGTTTAATTATAACATCTTTAAAATATTCAGGAGTTTTCAGTGTTTCTGGTGCCAGAGCCTCAAATACTGCCTTTCATTATTTCATTACATGTTCCCTGATGGGAGATCAGATTTTTCTTTCAGTGAGCAAATGATAGGCATGAAACACGAAAACAGCAATAGATATTGCAAAGTATGAGCGCTCATCTGGTTTATATGAGGACTAGAGGGGGAGAAATGATACAATGAAGGGAGAGATAACAGCATAGTAGAAAATTAGATACATAGGCTGTATGTGTGCGTATCTATTTCTAACAGGAACTTTACTTTTTTTGGACATTATTATGATGAATTCTTCAGTGAGTCACAGCCGTGGGCATAAATCCTTGCAGAGATACCAAATGAGTTTAGCAACTGTGTGCTCTGTATTGGAGTCTTGGATATTAGTAATTACAGTCAGACTTCTTCCACTGAAGCTATTTCATGACAACAGGAGCCAAATGTTGCTGCAGACTGTCTGGGTAGCTCTTTGAAAGTCTTAACTTTGTGATCACTGCATAGCCCCTCATTAACAGGGAGTCAGATTTTCACAAGAACTTTGCATAATCCATTAAAAACACCCCGAAAAACACTTATTTAAGACTTTTCGACACAATCTCTGCTGGCTGAAATTCTTCTACTTCAAATCGGCCGATCAAAAATCAAAAAAGGTACATGTTCTCTCCTTTGCTCCACTTCCTTGGGTATATTAATGCAGCCTCGTGGGTAACAAAAAACACCTCAACCCAACTACAACCAAAGAATGCCTTCCCTTGCACAGTGCGCAGACTCTTTAATTGCAAACCCTGCTTCTTTTCAAGCTTTTCCTCTAAAGCTAAGTCCACAGAGGTATTTTCTGCAGCCTGAGCACAAAGACAATATGTGGTGTTCACAACTCCAAAACTAAAAAAATAGACCTTTCACGAAAAACCTTTGCATTCACTATGGCAACACAAAGGTAGATGTCTTTGTTCGATGGGCTGTGTGGCTGCCATGCCAACCAGCAAAATGATGCGGTTGCAGAAGAGACCAATCAATGGACATCTCTTGAAGAACTTTTTCGAACACCCCTCAGAACAAACTGGGTCGATAATTAAAGTTGTACAAAAAAGGAGAAGACTGTGTATTGTTTATAAGGGCCTAGACCGCTGGTTCAGCTTCGCCATCAACGATGCATTGATCAGAGCGATGACACGGCACAAACAAGACAGGGACTCTTTTTAATTGAAGATTTCCTGGTGAGGGCTTGAATCAAGGTAAGGAGATGTTGGGGGAATTAAAAGTGCTGAGGGCGAAGTGAAAGATACGTTTGACCTCAAAGTGCGATTTGCTTCCCTTAAAGACCGGGACTCAGTGAGACAACAGAGGAGAAACACAATGGCATTAATAATGAAATGCGCTGTGTGACCGGGCCGTTGTTGTTGACACTGTGGATGACAAGCGACAGGCTGGTGGTGTTTGTTGTAGTCTGCCTTCAGGACAGTAATGGTCTCTGGATGAGTACTGAGGGAATTTTTAATGTTGACTGCTGGGATCATGTATTTGTCTCTATTGTCTCTGTTTACCAGGCAAAAGCAACAAAAATAAGCTCACACGCTCTCTTGTTTCACTGACCTGGAAGTAAGAGCTCTCACACAGGACGTCATGGCAGATGTCCAGGTGGTTCTGGGGTGCAGGCTGGGTTCCTTCACTTTCAGCCTGTCCCTCTGCAGTGGACACACTAAGCTGACGAGCCTGGGCAAACGCCTGGAGGTAGTGGGACGCCACCGTCCAGAAGTGAAGATCCGACTCATCCCCAAACAGCCTGCGGTTTACCACAACAACGCATCAGCTGGGGCCCGGAGTGGATAATGTTCTCTCTGGAGTAGTTAGTCAAACTCTGCCATCTGAATCAACATGCTACTTGGTGCTACTAGTAGTTTACTCGCTAATGACCATAGTTCCTGTATCTTCCAGCCCACGCCAGCTCCCCAACACCCCCTCTCCGCATCCTTCTGCCTTTTCCTCCGTTGTTTACTTCCTTTTTACATATCTGCACAGGCACACAGCTGTTGCTAGGTTACCTTGCTACATTATCAATGGCTTGAACACTTGGATAGAAAAATGCAGAGACATAATCATGAGCTCTCTGTGAGAACACGCTTACGGTATTTGGTGTACAAAAATAATCCAGGGGACTTTCCAGGTAAATCATGGCTGTAATGGCTGGATGTAGGGGGGGGGGTATTGCATTTCCGCTCAGACTGGCTGTTCTAGATTTGTCAGATGCTCGAGGGAAACGAGAACTGGAGCACAGGCAAGATCAGAGTTGCTGACACCAGCTCTCATGCCATGCTTTTTTGTGGAGTTACAGAATCAGGGCTGTACAGTTACAGCGAAAATAAACTTGGAAGATAAATGACTGTTTTAAAAGCAAAGGTATTCAACTTGCCTCATTATATTGCATCACTCTATCTTTTCCAATTGCGTTACATATTCCGAATTAAGTAAAACGTAAAAAAAAAAAGTTACATCTTTATACTTTTACAGAAATCACTTCCCACCCATCTTAAAATACATTAATAAAAAGGCTCAAAAGTAGCTTGATTTGCAAACCTAGTTCAGCTTTAGATCACTGCAACAAACAGACCCACTCTATCACTTAACATTCATAGAAACAGACATTAGCAGTAGCAAGCACATTGACATAAAGACAAGTTTAACATGAATACTGTAGAATGTAAGAGTGCCATCCAACTTCCTGGATAGCTACTGTCTTTTTATCATGTCATAGCTTACAGAAACCACAGTTTTGCTAGAAGCCAATAACTATAGCTTTCACGAGTATTTGAGATAGGGGTGCTGTCTGAGAGTTTAAAATAAATGTGGACTCTCATGAACACAGTACAGTCTGTGCAGACACCAAACTCTACGCTGACTTTTAACTCACCGTGAGACCAGGAGGCAGCGCTGCAGCAGGCTGAGCTCCGGGTCCTGTAGCACACTCTTCATATCACTGGGGAGCCAATCAGAGACAGACAATCAGAGTGCAGCTAGAGCCAATTACACTTTTCAGACACAGCGGGCCCAGTGTGGCTGTTATGGGGGACGTCGTCTTATCTGGCACCCCGCAAACTACATGCTCTTTGGGCCTGCTGTCTAAACACAAAGGACGCTGGGACTCGACAGCAAGCCAGAAGTACATAAACAAAAACTGACACTTGGCCCAGATACATTGGCAAACACATGTACATACGCATACACCAACATCTGATTCTTGGCATTCAAATGATGATATTAATAATAAATATTCTCGTTTGAGCTACAGTGTGTGATCACTGCCAATAGAAAGCAGAAAAAAGAACTCACTTTGACAAGGAGTTGAGCTGCTCCTGGATCAAGCCTTTTATCTCGTCTTTCTCATTGTAGTCTCTGAAACAGAGGAATCAGACTCAAATGGCTCTACTCACATCTCCCTAAAATAAAACCTGACCTGATATTAAATGGGAAGCTGAGAACCTGCAGAGGTCCGTGTCAGGCAATAATAGATAACTCTATTCTAGCATTCATGCTGAGATCAGGAAGAGCCCTGTGAGTGCTGTTAATACATCTGCCTGACTTGTGATAAGGCAGCTGTGAGTGTTTAATAAAAAAAAAGCAGTGTTGCTCTAAAATTGGCCATAATCACGGTTCCCACTCTGTTTAAGAAGTATTTGTTCAGGACCTTTCCAAGACATTTTTCAGGAGTGTAGCACTTACTTACAATTGGTCATTTAGTTTACCAGTAGGTCTAGTGCTGACACACTTAACCCCAGTAGCATTCCTCCTTTTCTAATGATGCAGAGTTCATGATGAAGTGCATCAGGCTCATTACAGGAGGCAGCTACACCCAACACTGATAATTGTACAATAAGGTTGTCCGGCCTCCTCTTTTTGTTAGATGTAAGGGGCTAAAATGCACATAAAATTTTCCAGGACGACAGATTATTTCCAGGATACTTGTTCATTTTAGTCAATTTGCAGGTGTTTCCAAGAAAAATAGTCTCTAAATTTCTAGGGTTTTTTGGTGGCGTGGGAATCCTGTTTATTACAACAGGCTATAGCCTAATCACAATGAAGCTGTCTGAAAAAACAAAGCTAAACATCCTTTCTTATGGCGGCCTCTATGGGCTCCCATGTTTACAAAGGTGAGTTGCTTACACTGTGATATTGTTTCCAGTTTATGGAGGCAATAAACTGAACGCTTAGGTGGTTGGCAGATGGTATGGTGGAACAAAACAATACATCAAGGCAGGTCTTATACCTTCATGGTTGGAAATGTATTCAATATTTTATCCACCCTGAGTCGTTCTAATCTAATTCCCTTACAAACAGGTTTCTATTTTATATCTTATTAAACACAACTACCTCAGGCCTTTAGACCATTCCTGCACACAACCATTTCTAGCTTGTAACTCAAAACTGAACTAAAATCACCCTCAAGTCCAAAGTGAAACTATATCAAATAAGGATGGCGCTAGCTTTGACCTAGATCCCAATTCAAGTGGTTCATGTTTCTGCTGGGACTAATCAGTCTGAAAATAGTTCAACATTAAAATGACTAAAGCTCTTTTAGATACCATGTTTGGAGGCTAAAAAAACCCCTTCAATGGATTTATTCAATTCTGAATGACATATAGTTCATGGCGAGGAGGCCAGCCTGTGTTGATGCAGGTAAGTTTGACAGAAGATCAATAGCCTGCCTTCATCCCCAAGTTCAACAATGCACAGTATAGTATGCAAGTTCAAATGGAGTTGAACCTAAAGCAGCTCTGACGCATGCTGTGTGGGTATCAATAATTGAAACCTCCTGGCCCTGCTCTGCTTTCTAGCTTGCACCAGCTTGCTCTTCTGCTTATGCAGTGCTCTTTTATTCCACTATAAACCTCACATATTAAGCTGCCTACAAACAGATACAGTACAAGAAAACTAGGGCTTATAAAAGATCGTGACAAGGTAATGGATTTTTGATTTTGGACCTTTCAGTGTGTTATTGCATATTGCAAGTTCTTTTCTGGGAGCACTTGCTTTCATCAGACAGATTAATGTGTGGATATGTTGTGTCTGTGTTGATATTACTGAGGAAATGATTTTAGTGTGGACTCATTCTCGGTGACTTAATCAGAGACTTACACTTGAGTAATGTCCATGGTGAATGTTCCTGACCAGGGCTGCAGCAGGAGGAAAGCCTTGATAGTGAGGGCAGCTCGGGGCACCAGCAGGTAAGGACACCAAACTGGATCTGTACACATTCCCCACAGATCAGAAAAAACACAATAATAGACCACTGCTGGCAATGTAACGTGTAATTGTATAGATATTTAAAAATCACACAGTTTCTTAAGCATTTACTCTTCATTCAATGAATCTACTTCCTAAAAGCTCTATACGCAATTGTTCTTTCATTCCTTCACACTATTCCTTAGCTCACCAGTCAGGTCTTGCTCATCCATGCGGTAGCTGGCGGACTTCATGGCCATCTCCAGCACTCGGATACAGCCGTCATCAGAGGCCAGGACAACCTTGTCTGATGTGCACCAGTCAATGTCAAGGATGCGATAGTTCACGTTGCGACCAATCCGCATGCTGCTGACCATCTGGACCTGCAAGAGTGGAGGGCCGAGGTAGTTCATCTCAAACTGTCACCTAAAAGCTTCCCTCTAAAGCATCTGCAACAACTCAAGGGGGACGGTGGGGAATGACCGATTTCTCTGCAAAATTCAAAGAGAGCGAGACACAAAATGGGCTGATTTTTGGATTCAATTAAAGCCTGTTGTATTGAAAACAGAAGATGGGCCACATGGCAGGCTGCTGTGATTTAATTTGTTGAGTATAGCAGCATACAGAATGGAAGGCTCAGTGGACAAACAGCCTTTTCACCAACACCACTGTCCCTCTGGGTTTTTATGGGGCTGTATGGGAGTCAGTGCAACCCAGCTGTCAGCAGAGCGCTGAAGCATTTCGGATATCTCTCCCGCACTTCCTCTCCTCTCTTCATTCTCTTCTTCTCCTCCCTTTCTCTCCCTTTCTCTCTCTCTCTCTCCTCCAACCATGTAGTTGTTGCTCCTTTCCCTCTGCAGCTTAATACATCTTTTGTCTGCCTTTTACGATTGGGGACTGAAAACTGTGTCTTATCTCGCCTCCCCTCAAGAAAACACATCCCTCCACTCAGACAACAGTACTCCATTGGGGTGCTCCCCCTCCACCCTATGCTGCTTAATACACCCGGGTATCCATCTCCGTCCACATTCATCTGCTCTTCAATTTTTCTAACACACTGCTGCTGGGTAAGCTAACAAATATTGTGGCATGGATAAAGATAAAAAACAGTCCAGTCTGTGACATTAGATCAAATGATGAACTGGAGCGCAAAATAGCCAGAAGGATTCTTAGATGAGGTAAAATGAACTCTGTGCAGAGAAAGGATTTTCTGGATGATAAAGACTTTGGTAAACAAAGTTAAAGAGGAAGCGAGGATGCATGCTGCTTACAGGGATCAGGGTCATCCATCCTGCTATGGTTGAGCTTATATATGTCAGCGGAAAACTTTTAAGGCTTGTGTATGCACACTGTAATGGCTCTTTCATATAACAGGGCACTTACAGAGGATATGCCATTACCACAGTGTTAGTCTGAGTGAGGACATTAGTTAAATATGCCAGACCACAATACTGTAGTGCTTCAGTGATTACAGTGCTATGAAAAGACATTAATTCTGCCACAGTAAATGTGTTCAAATGTAAACCACTATGGAGCTGCAGACCGTTGCAGAGTCTTTCCTTTTATTTGAGTTAAACAGCGCTGTTGGATGATTCATGCTGGGAATTTATAAGGCGTAACAACAAACATCCGTCGATCAATGAATCAACTGCAAATGTGTGTAGAGCCTCACCTCTTTGGTGTCCCAGACCTCTGCTCCATCTGTGTACATGACCAGCAGCTTTTGGTTGCCCTTCCCCGGGGCAAAGCGAATCTTCTTCACCCACCCACGGTGTGTTGGTATTCCTCTGAAAACATCAACAGCATTGTTCCTTTCTACCCTACTGTCATTTTTCCCCATTTATTTTAAAACGTAAAAAACATCAGGATACAGACAGATAATCACAAAATGAATATTCTGGGCTGGTTCATACTTGGCTATTACAAAAATCTAAATTAACCGAACACATAAAACGGCAACAAAGCCTAAATAAACAGCCTACTTTGGAGAATTGCAGGTAGAATGTAGAATGCTGTGTGGTAAGTGGTCTAAAACTTGAATAAAATCTTAGAGTTTAGCTTTTACCTGGACAAACGAGCTTTGAGGTCCCAAAAATTGAGATTGCCGTCCACGTCCCCGAGCACCAGGGTGTCACCTTTCCAGGCAATGCATGCGATACTGCCCATGCTACCCTGCAACACAGGAGCAAAGCACATAATCAGCGAAAGCAACGAAGGGGAAAATAAGGAAAGATAAGTGCATATTTGTGCCCTGCTTAAAGATTCCTAATAGAACAAAAACCTAAATCTAAACATGTATATACCAGCGTTGAAAGCATGGCTTGATTACAAGCATCTTGCCTGTGTGAACTGACTACATTACACTATATTTCTATTAATGTCGCCAATGAGTTATCGTAGTTGTACCCTTCAAGTACAGAGGTAAACATTGTCATTCTTTAAAAATAACTTAAAGTCCAAGATCACTCTACATATTATTAGATGATAAACATAAAACAATGTTGTGACATTAACAAGTCACGTCAGTAATATAGCGACAGTGCAATCTTAACAGTGTAAAAAAACAAACAAAACACCTCTTCCCTCCACTATAAAGACATCATAGTCTGTGGCACTTAATGTTTAAATGTGAATTCAAAAAGGAAAATAAATGAAAAATATCTGTGGCAGCCGAGTGGTAAACAATCACCACGTCTGAGTTCGAGTTAAGGCTGTGCCACAAGACAGAAAGCTGATGTGAAGACATTAAGTGTCAGATCACCCTCAGTGTGTATGCAGTGGATAGATGTGACAAAACTTTTTAGGAGAGTTTCTGTCTGTTTCCTGACAGAGATATGAAGATCTTCTATCATCCTGAAAGGACTGTGAAACCATTGGGGTATGCAAATCTTTGAGAAATGAATCAGCAGCCGTCAAGAAGATAAGGCTTTAAAATCCCCAGGTAAACCTTCAGTGTCTGTCTATGTGGTGTGAATAGATGCGGGTAGTGAGCGAGCAAAACCCAGGCTGCCTAGCAATCCAATCTGCAGCTCAGAAACAGACTTGAGAATTTGATCAACTACAGTAGCTTTAGAAATACTGTATTGAGTAAGAAGAGTTTTGCTACCTCGAATGAAAATTGAAATGAAAATGGATAAATGTTAGTGATGATATACTAGAGTTGTGCTGTTTGACAGAAGATGTGGATAATAACAACAGAAGGTGCTAGCTACTCCATAGCACGACTCAGCTTGATACAATTACAAAGTCACAACTAGATAATTACTTCAAGAAAGTTCAAGTCAAAGTCTTGCAACCGACTTCAAACAATAGCTTCAATGTTATGGTACTCTGGGGAAATTGGATGCTTCGGCTACAGAGCACCTTTCTTTAAAGGGTTCTTTGTTAGTAGTCAAAACATCCTGCTGCTATGATATAACTCCCACATCTTATAGGCATCCATGTGAAAAGAAATCCTGTCTTCAGTAATAGCTTGCTTCTGTTTTCCAGCCTGGCCATTTGGCTGTCAAAGCAAGTTAAAGTTACTGTTAGGTGCTATACAGGTAAATACAGTACTAGTGTCTCTTTGTCTGAGTCGAAGTCACGCTCTGAAGCAGCGGAGGGAACACGTGCAACAGACATTATCTGGGACAAACTGATGACACACTGATGACACACTCAAAATCACACACATTCAGTTCGCTGTGTGCAAAAAAAAGGTTTAATCTAGCAAAAAAAAAAAAACACAAAGCTAGAGAAACTGTACACACATAAGGTTGGCAACCTTTTGTTGTGCAGCCAACATCTATATCATCCCCCGCACAAGCCCCACAAAAGACCTGAAGGACACAGTATATAGTGGGGGAGTGATGGCTTTTACTTTACAGAGGAGGGAATTGCGAAAACACTGGCTAACAACCAGAAAGCAGCGTTTCCCCTAAGCTCGAAAATTACTTAAAAGTCGACACAATGCAGCACTCCCCAAAACCGGGAAGTAACTGATGTAAAACAGGCCGTCAACCTTTCATTTTCTTTGACACTGAGATTGCAAAAAAGATTTAACCTTTAAACATAAAACAGAAGATGACAGAGATGACAGAGCAAGAACAAAAAAGATAAGATAAATAGAAGTCCTACGTTTTTATAAAGCGATTGCACAGTGATGGATTGCACAAAGATGTCGTGTCTGCATGATTGAAATACTGCAAAAGGAACAGTACTATACTGAGAGAATGACATGAATAATAGATTTGACAGATAATGGATGCTTTTACCTCTCCCGAGAGAGGAAAGGAGAAAGTCAGAAAAAGTATTGATTATTTTTGATTAATAGATTTGACAGATAAAGGATAACAATGCATTTCTAAAGAGGGGTAAGGGAAAAGTCAGAGGTAGAGGTAGTGAGTAGGAGATGCACTGATGTCTGCAGAAAGTAAACAAGGGAAAGACAGATTGAGATCTTTGTGTACAGAAAAGATTAACAAAATGAAATTGAATGGAGAGGGAGAGATATGAAAGCAGTAGGAATAGCTTTGTTCAAGGTTCAGTGTGGAATAGCCTTGACATAGTTCAGGAGGCTGTGTAGTGAAAAGAGACAAGAAAGAGACAAGACACATATTCTCTGGACTCACATCAGGGGGGATTCGTGCGCCATCTTTGACTGTGTTGCCCTCTACGGTGATGTGGTAGACCTGCCCGTCAGTGTCGGTAAACACAAAATGCTCCCTGGCAGAGATGGCTTGGCTGGTCTCTGACTTGCTTTCTGCATCCTGCAGGAGACTATAGAGTAGAGTATATGGATGAATTATTGAAATAAGTGGTTAGCTAAAAGTAATGGATAAACAGAAGAAATGAAGAAAAAACATTACGAAGTTGGATGTGTTAAAAATAAGAGGTAAATGACTAAAACAGCTAAACGTAATGAATAAAAGATTGAAACTTCCAGCTTGTGCCGCTCCAAGTGTAAAGACAAATGCAAATGTGACCAAACTGACCTAAACGTTAAACTTACAGTTCAACTGTAGGAAAACATTATTGCAGCAACATCCGGTTTTATATAATAAATAGTGTTAAGTAACATCCAGTTTAAAATCAAATAAACACATTAGGAAGGTGACAGGTCGTGTCCAAGGGGCACTTAATTTTATCTGACACGGGTGAGAAGGTACGTCAGACCAAAGAAGGCAGAAAAACTAATCTGGGCCACATGTTTCTGTGGCCAAAGATGGCTTTTAGCCTAGATAAACATAATATAGAAGTACAATGGACTATTGGATTGTTGACTCTCGCAATTCAATAATCAGTCAATTAAACAAAAAGTTAAACTAAAAGTTGATTTAAAAAAAAAACAAAACAGCTGTTAGTGTCCTGACTTGCTGTCTTCCAGTGTCCTTTTTTATCTGATCTGAATTCTTCACAGCAGTGGCTCATACAACCCACAGGTTTGAGCCACAGATCCACTGGGCAAACCAGTTTACTGCATAACTTTATTAGAATCTCCATTTCAAATGGGTGAACAAAAAGAAACCTCTGCCCGTCGTTACTCATGAGTGCCAGTCTGAAAAAACTTTACGCGCTCTGCCCTCCTGGTGAGCTCATAGCGCTAACCTGATGACTGAGGATTCAACGCTACTCTGCTCTGCATCCGACACCGTCTGCCGAGCCATGGCCTCCCTCGCTGCCATCTGCTTCTTCTTTAGACTCTTTAGGTTGTGGGATGGAGACCACTCCTGTTTACACACACACACCACAGATATAAGATTGAAGCTATATAGCAACAAATCCAGACAAAGATACAGGCACAAACACATTTGCTGATGTAACATCAAACCATTACAGAGGCAAAACCAGACAGATAGAGACGGAGGAAAGGGGAAATAATTCGAACGTACAGTAGATGCTCACATAAAGGCACACAGGAGAGCCATTTTCCCTGGCTTTTCTGTTTAACTGCTGGAGCACTGTGGCTGTAGTCTGGCTGACTCGAGGTCGTAATCAATATGGAAATGAGACAGCAATATGGGGCTGGGGGAGGCCAGCATGTATTATTAAGGTTACTGGCGTTTTTACTCGAGCTGTGGAGGATTTTACAGCCCCACTGTAAAGTTTGTCCAGCATAACTCTTCTTTTATGAGCATTTCTCTGGACTAATGAAGCCACTGTTCTTTGCTGAGCTTGGGGAAATTTTTCAGACTAATCTTTGAAATGGCCCACACAAACACAAGAGGGGTAAAGAGTCAAAAAGTGTGAGAGACTATAAACAAAGAGAAGAGTCAACAATGGGTGTTACAGCACTGACTGTGTGTTTTGCTTCAGTAAATATGTAAACTAGACATGTTCAGATATGCAGCCGTGAATGTACACAAGCATACCTCAACATAGGTTACAGCATACTTTAAGCATACACAGTGTTAAGGATCGATTGAGGACACAGTTTTTTTATAACTATGTAGATTTGTAGGTACCAATGCAGTAACAGTGGGGAAGTTCTTAGCCATCTCCCGCAGAAGAGTCCCTGTCCTGATGTCCCACAGCTCCAGGGGTTTGTCTCTGAACACCACCACCAGGTACTGTCTGAGGAGGGACATCACAAACACACAATTCCAAAGTTTCTTGTGGTTTTAGTAAAAACAAATGTGCTTGCAATGTGGCTTAGATGTCTGAACCTAGTTGTGTCTAGATTACCAGCAATGATAGTGACAGCATGAATCTATGTTCATGTGGTCCAGGTGTGCACAGCTGTTCACAGCCAGAAACAAACGAGCAGCATGAGCAGGCATTTTTCTTGCCCATAATGCATGAATTAAACACTAAGGCTTGTGGCCTGAGGTACGGCAGTCTGAACAAACTAAATGTGGCCTTTCAATTCCATGTGGTGTGTAGAGCGCAGCACATCATGCATTTCACTGTTACTGTCCAAATGTAGCCCAAGTGGAGAGGAGGCAAAGTCAGTAAACTCGCACAATAACCTGCATTACATAGCAATATTTATAGTGTATTCATTTGACCACCAGTGCGTTTTATCACTTACAACTTCAGCTTTTCATGTAATGTTGTAAGGCTTTATTGCTGTCCGGGCAAGACATTATGTGAAGCGATGAGAAAAATGTTGGTAATAAAGAAGGCAAAGATATTATCTAGTAATCAGTTTAGACTGAGGCAAGTGTGGGTTTATCCTTCATTACTGTGAAACTCTGAAAGTAATTTAAGTAAAAAAGGTTTTATTTAACAGTTTTAAATTGAAAAAACCGAGGTCCAAAATGGTAACCACTCTGGCTATCTAAGCAGTACATCAGTTATCTGAAGTTGTTCAGCAGCTTCTATGCGATATCGCATAAAATGTTCTCATGGCCATGGCTTTTGCATTGACCCTTGTATTCACTATCTCCAGAAAGTGCAGGCAGAATAATTCTGGGTGTCACTTCCCTGTATAACACATTATCTTATAATGTTCCATGTGTACAGCTTTGGCAAAATATGGTGCCCTTGAAAAAAAAAAAAAAATCTGAATTCAGTGTCAAATAGGTTGAGAGAAACTGAATCTACAAAACGACAGCAGCTACCTGATGAATGAATTTATCATAAAGTATGTGATGGCTGTTAATGCATGCTCTTTGATTTTGTCAGAATATCACATTCTCATTAAAATATGCAGCACTGATAAATGCTGGAATAAAAAATTGATGAACCAGACTGCACGGCATGAATATGTGAAGGTTTTTGGGGACGACGATAAATAAAAAAAACACAATTAATGGTAAATCTGTAGGTCTTTCATTGGGATTCAAGTCGGGCTATTATAAAACCTTAGAAAAAGGCAAACAACTGCAATCTGCCCTTGAAAAAATATGGAATTAAATGTTCAGAGACAGAAGAAGATGGAGAGACAATGCTGAGGTGGCTCCAGGTAGGTAGGGTGAAGGGATATATACGGGTGTTACTGGTGTATATGTGTGTATGTACAGTTTGTGTTAAGTATGTGAGTCTCAGGTAAAAGCATCAGAAACTGTGTGGTGTTGCTGGTATTTGGTTGTGTTGGGAGTGGGGAGAGCAGACAACTCACTTGAGATGAGACACTTTAATCATCTCAATGGGTGGCTCATCGTTTCCTCGCTCGCCTCTGAATGCAAAGCATCTGCCTGGAAAACACAACAGACACAGAGAGAACGTGTGAGGGAAAGGAGGTGATGATGGAAGGCAGGGGACGGTATCTTCCCTTACAGCTGTGAGTTGAGCGATTCATCTCATTTCACCTTAGTGCCATAGCGTCCTGGTTTCATTTCTTTCACTGGAAGAGCAGGAAGAGCAAACTGCCGAAAACTTTCTCCTGACCACCTGCTCTAATTCCTGCCTTTTATTTGAAACTTTCCATCTACGGTAGGCAGCATTATGCAGAGCGTCAAGGTGTCCCTTTAAAAAAAAAAAGACTGCCCTTCAGCTGGATCCTATCACATTTTCCTAAGGAAATGCTGATCTGATTTTGCAGAGGGCGCTAAGGAAGGTGGCCTGCTGAAAAAGAAAAAGTGACAGAGATGCCTGTGGTGGTTTGGGGGAAGAGGGGGGTGTGACCTCCAACAGTTGTCTTGAGACGACAGTTGTTGAGTACCCGGGGGGACGGAATAGCTAAGCATATGGTGTAGAGGAAACTTGGGTGAGCTGTGGTGCACACAAGACTAAAACAGGGGGGGAAGGTCGCACAATTGTGGAGTATCAATTATTGTATCTCATTCTTCACATCATCAGCCTACAGGCTCTAATCACGTGTCAAATGTGCATTCGCAAACACACGCAGATGGTGATGATTAATGGAGAGATGCCTCAAAGTGCTGAGCTGTTGACACCTGACATGATTATGCATGTATAAATAATATTGTAATTATAATGTGTAATTATCATCTGTACACATGATAAATATTTATACGTTGTGAGGCAATGTAAAGTGAGTTCACAATCACACCAACTTCTCCCAGTTGCTGCAGCACACAAAAATAGATAAAGATTATGTCCATTCACGGCAGCTGCTATCATTGCTGCAGAAAAAGGGTATCACTAAAAATCGCAGAAGGCGAGCAAGGAAGACGATTTTCCATCCTGGAGTCTCCAATCTTATCAGAAAATGATAAGACTTAAAGGGCACAAGGTGTCTGCCATAGTGGGTTAGTTCTGCGGGTTAAGCACAGACTCTTTAAGGACAGAACCTACTTTTTTGCTGCCATTTGTGACATTGTTTATGCAAAAATATGCTCACCTGCAGTGAAAAACTAAGACGAACACACATATGCTCAACAGAAAAACAAAATTGTGCAAATCTGCTTGCAGCTGTACTGAATCTAGTTAAGGATGTCCAGGTGTTCAAGCAATTTAAATGCTGGTTGGTATAATTGCCATTTAAACATCAACTTATATGAAAAAAGCAGGCTGGTAAACTACTGATTGTATGTAAAGAAGCCATGTGTTTTACATTACATGCTTGTTAAATCATTTTATTTATTTATTTTTTCACATAATAGTCTACAAGTTGTAAACTGTAAATAAGACATCTTGAGATTTGCTGAAAGGCATATTTTCCAGCTTTGACAGAGCTTAGCGAGCTGTTACCCCTTGCCTCCTTCGTCATCTTGGTGTGATGTAGGGCTAAACACGTCCCAGACCTATTGTATTTCTGCACTGAATACACACAGATTAAATTGATATTGATCTTTTCCATCTAGCTCTTGGTAAGACAGCCAAAAAAGAGCGAATTTCCCCAAATCCTGTGACAGTAGCAACGACACACACATACACATGTACACAGTCGGACACACACATAGACAAACAAATGCACATGCTCACACACAAGCACTCACGCATACGCACGCACACACACACGCACACACACACACACACACACACACACACACACACACACAAGCATCAGAGACACTGAGATCCCCACGGCCTATCTGCACTACCAGCAACCAGCTACATTTGTAGTCAAGGACACCTTGGAGAATCTCAGTCACTTTAACTGAATTGAACTCGTGAGAAAAAACAATTAAGTATACGTGTGTCTGGAGGTGTGTGTGCCTGTAACCAAAGCTAATGCCGTGGACTGTTAAATTTGACGACTGTGGTACTTAAGAGAGAGTCATTAAAGAAGTGACTTGCCCTCGCCACTGTTGTGAATGAATTGGAGTTAAAGGCTCTGTGACCCCACCATTATACTGACCATATTTTCTAGTGTTCCCATTTAGAATAAAATTATAACAATTATTGACTTGAAGCAGACACACGTGAGAAAAACATGAAGGATTTGTGAAAATGAGTGCTCATCATTATATTATATTACATTATTACATTATATTACATTACATTATACAATCCTTAAATATATAACTAAAATATTTTAGATTTATTTCCTGACCACTCAATACTGCATCTTTAATTTATTATCCAATTCTGCGTTTCTCTTTGGCAGAATAGAAACACGGGTAGAAATAGAAAATGGTCACTGCCGGGGGAGTAATTCTATAGACTCGTCAATGGACTCAGGGAGGGGCAGGGATATAAGCTGCTCTGCGGGAACTCATGATAGGATCTCATTTTCAGAGCTAGGCATCCTTTGCAGGCATCCTAACAATGGTCAGGTTGGACCTGATTTGGAGGAGTGTGTAAGTATCCCCTGGAGGAGAACAAGAGTGTGGTAGAGAACCACCTAGACACGGACCGATAAATACAAAGAGAAAGTGAGAGAGACTGAAGTGTCTATTTTCTTTGTTGTTAATGCTGCAGGAACACTGAGCAAAATAAAACCTCAAGAACAAAGGGCAATATAAAAGCGCTGGTTGGTACCCTGAAGGTTCAGGTGATAACACAGTATGTGTGAGTGTGTGAGCGTGTGAGTGTGTGTGTGTGTATGTGTCAGCATCTCACCAGTAGGCAGATCAACATACTGCAGTTCATTTCGCACCAGGCCCATGTTGTTGGGAGCAGACGTGGCAAAGGAGAGAAAACTGGTAAGACTCACCCATTCGATCCCCCTGTGGAATAAGCACACAAGCAAACACCGACATACACACAGGTTATAGAATAATATTGTGATCTAGAACTTACAGTGTAGCTGTCAGATAGGCAAGGAATGAGGTAAACGAAACACCTAAAACTTCTACAAAGTCCAATTGGAGGGGTCTAAAAAATGCACAGCAAATCAAGCCCCGCAAGTGAGAAATATGAATATTTTTGACAAGTGAGCCCAGCACAGGGAGTACAAACTCCACCATAATGAGATGGTAAATAGGCACATGATTAATTAGTCAATTTTCCCACTAAATGTAAATGAGATGCTAAGTACCCAGGCCTCCTTTGGCATGGCTGTGCTGGGGCAAGGGCTGCTGGGCTTATTTCCATAAAGCCCCTCTGCGCTCCCGATCACACAAAACATATAGCTTTGAACTTAATGTTGTACGTCACAGCAGTGGAAATAACAGCAGAGCTCTACATGCGTCTGTGCAGGTGGAGAGAAAATCTAATGGAGGTATTTTTTCATGAGAAAGCCCAGATCTGACGATGCTACTTTGATTTGAATGTCTGGGTGAATGGATTCAAGTATGAATGTATTATTCATTTATTTTTACATTTTTGTCCTTTTTGTGCTCGTTTTATGATGGAGGCACTTAAAAAATGAGGGGATCAAATGAGGGGATCAAATGAGGGGATCAAATTTGCCAAAGCAGTGTGCAACATCAAGCAGCTAAACAGTGAGTAAGTGCTTGCAGAAGAGAGTGCAGAAATTCCAAGTAACTTACACTTGTGTTGCAAAGCTCATTAAAGTTTGCTGGGGTTTTGCATTTGTGGATACCAACTTCTCTCATTAAAGAAGGCCTGGCTTTGCTTGAACGGATGGTGTTTGCTCCCAATCAATCTCTTAACAGCATTAATTGATTCAATCTCGTGCTTAATTAATCCTGGTGAAATGGTTTTGCTGCTCATTAGAGAATACTAACTAATGAAGCACAGCCTGCTTTTTGTTGGTGTTTTGCAGCTGCATTGTAGGACTCTCAAAAAAGTGGCATGGAGTTCTGACTTTATCCTTTTGCAATGAGGCCTGCCTCACAGACCATCATCAACCGATACATTGTGCAGAAGCACCACAGGACAAAGGAGTTTAATGTATAACAGAACTGTACTAAAACAAAGCTAGATTTAAGTGAGGCGTTCACTGCAATTCGTTTGGAATAGCCCAGTTTTGTGCTAATTACAATAAGTAGCCTAAACAATTACTTCATGTTAATTGTTTCAGCTAAACAAGTGAACAACTGAATGGTGCAACTTGTTGGGAATATTGAGTAAGGCCAAAAAGTGTTCTGGGTAATGTGGACAAAATCACAAAGATCAGAGAACCACATCAATATAAATTTGTCAAAGACAAAAACCCAATTCAATTAACTGGTGGCTTACATAGGTGACCTATGTCAGACCAGAGGAGACCCTCCACCAACGCCCTTGGATTTCTCCGTTATCCCTGTGCTAACACATCTGAAAAATTCTTTTTGTGAGCCTGGTGAATAAAGACTCTTCATAATCAGTCACCATTGCCAGCTGACATCAAGGACAGCAATAGAAACAAATACTTAAAAATTAATAGCCAGCTGAGCATTGGGTGTTTCACTGCAGGTCATGGCACTGAGGTATTCAAACAATGCAGGTACTGAACAGAAACTGTCTTTTTAACAGCTTCCATCTGTATCAGATTCAGAAATGTATGATCTTTAGCAGAGGCGACACCATATAGTCAAGTATTTGACCATTCGATCTAGGGAGCCTGATTGGACTGCTCATCTCACAGTGGGATCTCGATGATGGCATGAAAATGTGATCATGAAACAGAGGGTCATTCCTATAAGGGGGTACTGAATTTTACATAGAACTGCTTGAATAGTAATACTGCTAGTCCAGATGACATCCCCAGACTACCACAATATCAACATGACAAATACAGCAGAGCAAGTACTCTACCTTGTGCCAATAGTTGAACTTTAGTGGATATTCTATGTCATAGCAACCGGAGCGTCTCAGGTGAAATATCCCTGAGCCTCCAAAGTACTCCCCGCTGTGGATTTTGCAGAGGAGCACCTGGCGTTTTCAAGTAGGGAAAAGGAAGATTTAACTTTTTTTCCCACTCCCCCCCTTTCTTTTATAAATCAGATCTGATTTTAACTTCTATTTTCCAACTTCAAATACTTAGTTAAGAACAGAAGGAGGTGGCTTCGTAATGTAAAATACTGCTTTTCCCTGAACAGCTCCTGTGATGTGTTATTGACAGGCTCCATAATTAGCTACTCTGACCTGAGGCTATTACTTTGAGTTCAGAGGTTAAAGGAACATTACAGGAGAAGCCTGACTATTAGGAACGATTTCCACCATGAAGAATTCAAGTCATTTATTCCAAGTAACAATGGAAAATGATATTAATATGCAGCATGTGCTCCACCCAGAAATCAACATTTCTCCCAACAGACATTCTAACTCATCATAGCAGGAGAAACATACAGGTGTGACCAGTGACATTCATGATGGCTCTTTTCTGTCAGTGAGACAGCATGCACCAGAAACCCACATTAATTTTACTAGCAACACTTAGATAAGGTGTCAAAATATGTACTGTGAGAAAGAGGTATACAGTATAAACTGTGCTTGGTACACAAGATCTAGATATTCTGTTGTTGTCCAGGTGATTTCTTCCAAGTTATTAGTGAATGAATAGTGATAGTATAACACTTGTTACTGTTAACTGGTTGAATACAGGGCTAGCTTTTGGTAGATATGTAATATTGGATCACTAATCTAATTCACCATCTGCTCCTCTCTACCCTGAAATACATAAACAAACACACACACACACACACACACACACACACACACACACACACACACACACACACATCCAGAGTAAAATATAGGCCTTGTAATGCCATTTATTGGGTTGTTATGATGAATCGATTTGCACGGTATGCAAAGCTGGTCCCATTTTTCAAAATGCATCTGAGCTCCCTCTGCGTTCACCCACACTTCAGGAAACAAAGTCACCATCCTGCTCCTCGCTGGGATAAACGTACCAAGGCAGCTTTGCTGTATTTTTGTCAGCTCCTCAAGACTGTGCTTTGGCTTGATTACATAGTTTGTGGTGCCAGGATTGTTCTGTTACCTTCAGCACTGTGCATAATAGGTAACCAGACTGTCATTTCGCAACATGTGGCGTTTTACTTGTGGCCTTCATGATTTCATTTGCATATAATAGCAAAGCTACTACTATCATGGTGAAACTAGTAAAAAAAGTTAAACTAAAATACGGTGATTTCGATGGGTTTTCAGTTGCTGTGTGTGGTGCTTTATAAAGCATGTATACCTTAGTAAAAATCTACATCATGTGCACTATAACTTATTTACCATGTGTGTTTGGATTCTTTTCATTTAGCTCGTGGTTGTCGTCTTTATTTTTTTAGGCAAAAGCACCACACTGAAGCAAAAAACCCATAAAGCGAGCTAAGGACATGTTTTTCTCTAACACTCAAGAGCTGACATGGCACTCTAATTATGTAATTGCCAATTGCCTGTGCAAACTCTAATGAGCCTGAAAACAATTAACAGAAAATCAATCTGCCTTGAGCTGACTCACTGGCCACTGGTTGATCTAACGTGTCATTTTACTGATATTTCATCTAAAGGGTACCATGAGTGCATACTCAGCTGCTGACCCCGGAAATGTTCTGCCTTGTTGTACACATCACATTTAAATACACAGGCACAAACAACATCTTACCTGACTTCACAAGAATGGACACTTAGTTCTTTGTGGAGAAGACCACTGGTCAGGTTATAGACCAGTACAGAGCCATTACTGGTGCCTGGGAAGGAGAGACAGACAGCAGTGCATAAGAAATATGAGACAGACTGACACAGACAGAGAAGAGGTCACAAGCCACACTGTTACTTATCTTAGCAGTATCTACCCTCCAGCAGGATCAGAGAGACGGTGTGTCAGTGTGACACCCCTGTGTGTTCCCTGTCACTGCAGTGGGTGTGGATACAGGCAGCACATCAAACCCTGTGTCACTCAGCTCCCAGCCTGAGAACATTGCACTGTTTCATCTGCTGCTGGCAAAATAGCACAACAGCTCCATCTCTCCCCCAAACTCCACCTGATTAAATACTGCGGGTGACATTTGACACTGTGATCAAAAACTGTGAGGATGTTTGACAAAGTGGTGTTTTTTTCCCCCACATTTGTTCAAAATGAAACAGAGAAAAACCAAAATCAACTCAAAAGTTATTTCTTTATTTTTACCAAACGGAAGAAAGTTCCTAAACTCTAAAAAGTTAAAATGAACATAAAATCAATTCTTACAGGGAAAGTTGACATTTTTCAGTGCTAGCCTGGTTCAAATTCAGAGGTGAAAAAAAATGCATCTTTGTGCCTTGCTCTTTGTGGATGCTCTATCCTGGCAGTGATAATTTTGAATAATCTTACATCCTCTGGGGAAGTCATGCTGCATTTTAGCCCAGAGCACATTTTGCTTGTTTAGTTGATTATTTACTGTGCATTTGTATGAGTGTTGTGCACTGATGTGTGCTAGGGATTATTTCTAATTTATACATTTATGTGTTAACAAAACAAGTAATAAATCCCTTATTTACATTTTCAGCTTTGAACCATGAAAAGCTAACATCGTATTTACTATATGGAAATTTCCCTTAAATTATTACAACAGCTTTTTCATGATTTTATAGAATGCCATGGGCTTATTTTATATTAGAAGTGGGAAAAAAGCAGTTATAAAAAACAGAAAACAATTGAGGTTATAACTTAAGCAAGGAAGCTGAAAGACACACCAATTAAAATAATTACTCAATTCTAAAGCATGGCAAAATGTGTGAAAGCAAATCAAGTTTATTTTCATGATGCCTGGAAAGTTGAAAACAAGGTTTTGGTGATTTCATTTTACTTCTTGTGGTGACCGCAGGCAGGTGGAGAACATTTAGTTCTATAATTATCCTGAGCGGGATGGAGCTGGATTGATGTGCCCAGTTCCTCTGCAAAGGACTGCTCAGTCTGCACTGGGCTTCAGTGAGACGACCACATGCTGACACAACATCTGGAGGTGGTGATAGGCAGTGCCGCATAAACATCCCAGTGTGTATGGGTTTGCATGTCTTCCCCTCCTGCTTCCTGTGTAGCTGATAGATGGCATGTAGTGTGAGACTGTAGGATGTTTCAGCAGGAAGTCAGGCACACAGGAAGAGAGAGGGTGGAGATGAACATACGTGCTCCTGTCCCGAAGTTGTCTCACAGCCAACGTTTGTTTGCTTTAATCAAGATGATCAAGAAGTGGTAAAATCTAATCTCTGCTTCATCAGAACACAGAGGAACAAAAATGTTTCCTCTCTATGCTTCGTATGACAGCTAATAGAAAACGGCCATCTTGTCCACAATATAGGATGCAAAAATCAAAACCCTAATTCGGGTCAAAAATCAGACGGGCCAATCTAAAAGATACAACTTAAGAGTGGCATTGTTGGGGTTGTTCAGTTGTCCCTCCATAGTTCTTTCCGCAACAAATGGTAAAATCTGTTATTGTCAATGGTACTCATTCAGCTGCTATTAAAGCATGTTTGTGCTCAGGAAAAGCATATGTCATTTTGAGTCAGCAAAACAATGAAAATGAGTCCGTCTGGTAATTGTTTTGCTTTTTGTCGTGCATGCCTCCGTATCTGCCTTTGTCAGTGTTCATTTCCTGCATTTTGCAGTTGACGAATATATGTTTTTGCTGTGTTGATATTTAATTCTACAGATCCAAACAATGCAGCAAATAATATCTGTCTGGCAAGCACGGATAAATAAATTAGACATGCCACCATCACATGATAAGAAATGGATGTCGGCTTGTCAGTGTTTGTGTACATGTCACCGAAAGGGAAGGCTCTGGGCCTTGTACCTATCTGTAATGGAGCTGTCAGGCCTCACAGTGATTACAGCTTTTTAGACAGGAAACTAGGAGGCATTGCTTCTAGGCAGCTAGGTTGGCTGCACAGCCTCTCTAACCTTCCCTTTGGATACAGACAGCAAAAAAAAAACTGGCTGAGTGGAGAAGTGAGAGACGGAAATAGAGAAAACTGAGATGGGAGTCCCTGCCCTCCGTTTAATTGTAATGAAGCTGTGGACGGCAGTTTCAACCTCCAATGCTTTCACACCATCAGCACTGAGCTCAGCTCTTGCTTTATGTGGACCTGATGGAAGTTGTAAAAATTTAGGTCTCCCTTGGCTGTTCCTCTGACTGGCGGCACATCACTAAGACTTAATGAGTCTGCCTTTTAACTGGGCTAGACATTAAGGAGAAACCTAAGGCAGACTGGAAGAGACGCCAAGAAAGAGACTGAGCTGTATCTGCCAAGTACTCATCCGTGGATCGCCCTGAATTTAGTGATCAGGTGTGTTGTCCGGCTCTCGGTAAACAACAGGAGAAGTGACAGATGCACCTGCCACCTCTCACAGTACCAACCTCAACATTGTTACCGAGGAAGTGACAGTTGCATTATAACCCAGGAATGTTTTCAATTTCTAAAGCCAACAGTGAGGCCATGTACCCGATTTCTAATATTGTAACTTCTACCTTGTTGCAATAGTATATGTATTATTTCCAACTGTGCTAATATAAGAAATGGCTATAAATGAAATACACAAGACCCAAGATACCATTTTAATTAAACAGATTAAGCAGATTTTGATTTGCCTGGACATCGCCTAAACCTTTCAGCAGAGTGTCCTCCATCTAAGTCCCCAATGTAATTATCCAGTCCCCCAA
This sequence comes from Pempheris klunzingeri, assembly GCF_042242105.1. Taxonomy (NCBI): domain Eukaryota; kingdom Metazoa; phylum Chordata; class Actinopteri; order Acropomatiformes; family Pempheridae; genus Pempheris; species Pempheris klunzingeri. The sequence continues at coordinate 19,230,815 of NC_092023.1, forward strand.
ACTTACTATTCACAAGCCAGCTAACAGGAAGAACAAAAGGCACAGCTCAATAATGCAGACTGTTTAACTACTTGACTCTGCAAGATAACTTTGGGGGCCCATAGAAACAATGTACACAGAAAACTCAATCACCTTATTCTAGTTTTAGATTCAGTGGGCCAGAGGGAGCCAGCTGTGCCAAGTCACCCCCACACCATCTGCATTGTGATGGACTCTTACTGTACCCTCCAGAATTCACACACTGATTGGAAAAAAAACACAATGAGCGGTCTCTGACTGAGAAGTGTTTTTAAAATGACTGCTTTGGAGAGAAAGGTGGCATTATGATCTGTTCTGTTTGCCTCACCAGTAATGTGTCATTTCACTAAATAAAAAAGGGAATTATGGTTCTTAAGGTAGAGATGCCTTCTCACTTCTAACAAAACAAACCTGACACAAACCTGTAAACAGCAGATGGAGAACAGCAGTGGTTTTCCCTTTAGGCCTTTTAGAACTATTGCAGTCATTAAGTAATAATGTGCAGTGAACTTGAGAGATCTCTGTGTCCCACCATTGTGGACGTGATACGCATATGAGAGAGACAAATCCAGACCCAGTGAAAATGGTTGTAAGATGTGTAGTTTGAAGGTGTTATTATTCATCTGCTTGTCTGTGGGTCCGAGGGAGGCGATCTTTGAGGTGTGATTAATTTATGTGGGCTATGTCAGGGGACTGAGTGTAGCCTATTTTTCAGCTTGACAACTAAACTGAACGTTTACTTCGTTGGGGAGAGGACAGCAGTGCGCCTGGGCCCTAAATGGAATTTGGTGCACAGGCAGGGGTGTGTGGAGGACACAGGCATACGCACACACATAAAGACAGACAAAAACAGGGATGCATTACATACACCATCCTGCATTTAATTTCCCATTCAAATTGAGGCTTTCATAATTTTATGCATCATTACTGTGGGGGACAGCTTTTGAAGAAAATTGCTATGCTGATTTAAAACAAATAAATCCAAACTTTCACTGCCTCTCTCTCTCTATCATCTAGCAGCTGTCTCTGTGGAGTAATAAAGGCTGATACATCAGATAAACTCCATGCCCTTTGCTTCATTTGCTGAGTCTGCACAGTCACAGTCAATGGACTGCATACTTACTTACTTTCTGCCTGTCTGAAAGCCGTGCACAGCACAACGCAAGTGTCATTGCTGCTTTGCGACTGTTGCAGTTGCCATTTACACACCAAGCACCCACGTTGTACAAGTAGCAAATACAGTGCCGTGAAAAAGTATTTGCCCCCTTCCTGATTTCTGTGTTTTTTGCATATTTATCTCTCGCAAAGGTTTCAGTTCATCAAACCAATTTTAATATCACACAGAGACAACCCAAGGAAATACAAAATGCAGTTTCTAAATGATGATTTTATTTACCAAGGGGGGAAAAAAATGCAAACCTATCTGACCCTATGTGAAAAAGTAATTGCCCCCCCTTGTTAAATCACAAAGTAACTGTGACTAACCACAGTTTTGGGAAAGCTGAGTTCAATTTCACAGGCCACACCCAAACCTGATTGCCACCACCTTTGTTGAATCAAGAAATCACTTAAATAGAATCTGTTAGACAAAGTGAAGTAGGCTAAAAAATCTCAAGAACAAACGCATCATGCCACGATCCAAAGGAATTCAAGAAGAAATGAGAAAAAAAGTCATTGAAATCGATCAGTCTGGAAAAGGTTACAAAGCCATTTCCAAGGCTCTGGGGCTCCAGTGAACCATTGTCAGCCATTATCCACAAATGGAGAAAACTGGGAACAGTGGCAAACCTTCCCAGGAGTGGTCGACCAACTAAGATTACGCCAAGAGTGCGACGACGACTCATCCAGGAGGTCACAAAAGAACCTCGAAAAACATCCAAAGAACTGCAGGCCTCGCTGGCCTCAGTTAAGGTCAGTGTTCACGACTCCACTATAAGAAAGACACTGGCCAAAAATGGCATCCATGGGAGAGTTCCCAGGCGAAAACCACTGCTGTCACAAAAGAACACAAAGGCTTGTCTCCCATTTGCCAAAAAGCATTTTGATGATCCTCAAGACTTTTGGAGAAACATTCTGTGGACTGATGAGTCAAAAATTGAACTTTTTGGAAGGTGTGCAGCCCGTTACATCTGGCGTAAAAATGGCACAGCATTTGATAAAAAGAACATGATGCCAACAGTAAAGCATGGTGGTGGCAGTGTGATGGTCTGGGGCTGCTTTGCTGCCTCAAGACCAGGACAACTTGCTGTGATTGACGGAAAAATGAATTCTGCTGTTTACCAGAAGATCCTGAAGGAGAACGTCCGGTCATCAGTTTGTGCCCTCAAACTCAAGCGCTCTTGGATCATGCAGCAGGACAACGATCCGAAAAAAACACCAGCAAGTCCACCTCTGAATGGCTCAAAAAAAACAAAATTAAGGTTTTGGAGTGGCCAAGTCAAAGTCCGGATTTAAATCCAATTGAGATGCTGTGGTGTGACCTTAAACGGGCAGTTCATGCTAGAAAACCCTCCAATATGGCAGAGTTGAAACAATTCTACAAAGAAGAGTGGGCCAAAATTCCTCCACAGCGGTGTGTAAGACTCATCACCAATTATCGCAAACGCTTGATTTCAGTTATTGCTGCCAAGGGTGGCACAACTCGCTATTAGGTTCAGGGGGCAATTACTTTTTCACATAGGGCCAGATAGGTTTGGATTTTTTATTGTGCCTTAATGAATTGAATCATCATTTAGTTTGATGATCTGAAACCTTTGTATGTGGCGATATAGTATATAAAAGGCGTGTTACTCTAACAGTAAGATGTACCTACGTATTTGGGCTTACAACAGACGCACACTGCTTGTTAAACACAAAAAGGCACGCAGCAGTTCCTGTATGTCTAACAAGCAAGACCACCATGACTTATCCACCATTTAAATAGCAATACACCAGACACTGGTGAACCTGGCTTTTAAGGAAATGAGGATGACACTCCGATTGGTTTAATTCACATTACACCCATAACACACCTCTAATTAGTTAAGAGAACAACCTACAACTTATTTTTGCTCAGATTATGCAACAGTTAACTACTAGAAGTGGAGTTGAACAAACCCTAATTACACTTGTGTCATGCACTTTAGAGCATGCACTACAGACTGTTTAAATAAGGCCCAAAACATTCTAATCATCCACTTAAAGGTAGAATGAGTCAGATTTGTCGGTGCTGTGTGTAAACAGTTGGCCCCTCCATCCCAGATCAGCGAGAAAAAGAGAGTAGTGGTGGTCGTGCAATGAATAGAGGGAATGAAGAGAGCGGCTTTAAAGCAGAGAATCAGAGAAATAAAATCTTATTTTCGGTGTGTTTAAAAGCAGTTATGCTCTAAAGCACAATAACCACACATACACCTCCGCACAACCTTGCAGGAAGGTTCTGATTGCCAGATATTGCAGCCGAAACCTGTCTGCTGTCCCCACTCTGTGTGTGTGTGTGTGTGTGTGTGTGTGTGTGTGTGAGACACAGAGACCTGTCCTGCAGCTCTTTCTACACACAGCCAACGGCACAACTTGGCAAGTCTGTTCTTTTGATCTCATTTTATTAGGATACTACATCTGACATGACAAACGTTTTTTTTTTTTTAGCAGAACAGCAGTTTTAGTAACAATTTTAATTAACAGGATTGTCTAGTTCATAAAATAGATGGAGCTCATGTCTCTACTCTTGGACATCTTAGGCTAAAGCAGATTGGGTACATATATTTCTAAAAATGATCAGGTCCAATCAGATCTCTGAATTAACTTCTCAGGTCCATGACCCATGAAGCTAGAAAGAGCATATTAAAAGACAAAATTTAAAGCCAAATCTAAATTAAAACCTACTCCCAGTAATACTGGGACCAGCTGGAGATTCTGAAAAGATTCATTCACATTGACAGGTCCCTTAGGCAGAGCGTATGAATGAATATACCTGCTTATTGTGCCTGTATTTGAGGTAAAGAGCTGCTCAACTTAATGCTTGCCTTCATATCAGAAGCTGTTAATTTCCTGTTATGTGATGAAAGGATGTTCAAGGTCTTGTTTTGCTGCTATTCATTCCTAGTGCTTATTAAGTCTTATTTTTTAGACCCAAACCACCGATGCACATTGATAAAGGGCCGAGACGTGCAAGTGATGACAATGTATAGCCACAGCTGCATAATCATTCAGCCCTGTGCCCTCTAAAGCTCTCACTCATTGGATGTTTTGTGCTCTCATCATCGCGTGGCGACATCTCATAAATCAAACCTGACAAGCTTCTTCTTCTTAATGTCCAAATCTGTGGTTGTTACAAAAATGGTGTGATGAATGACAACCACTGAGACACAGTTCATTTTGACAACTACAGTTTTAGAAAAACAGATGGCAGAAAAATGCCACACACAACACCAAGACATCTCTCTATGCAAAGTATTGGGTTGGATGTTTCATACAGACAACCTATTTTTTTAGGCTTTTCTATGAACTAGTTAAATATCCAATTTAAAAGTATTTTGCTTATGTCAGTCAAGTAAGCAAGATCATTTATATTTGCAATTTGTTCTTCTCTTGGGCATTTCCGTTTTTATGCTACTTTATAATTCTATCTCCACTACAATTAAGAGGGAAATATTGTAATTTTGGACTCCACTTTGAAAGGACCCTGCATAATGAGGACCTTTACTTTTGCTGTAGTAAGTATTTGTTTGATAACAAATATAATATAATATACTTATACTTATATAATAATAATATATATACTATATAAAATACTTCATTGAAAATCTGAAGGGAGGACTTTTACTTGTGAGAGGAGTATTCATGTATTTTCTATTGTATCTTTTATTGTATCCTCAAGTGCCCTAACTGATGAAAGCTCTCCCCATACTCGTCACAGGGGTAAGGCTTTTGACCAGTCTGGATACGCTCATGATCCCTCAAGTGCTGTAAAGCAACAGAAAGTCTTCCCACACTGGTCATGGCTTTTCTCTAGTGTGGATATGTTGATGATCCTTCAAGTCCTGTAAGAGACGGAAACTCTTCCCACACTGGTCACAGAGGTAAGGCTTTCCTCCAGTGTGGATACGCTGATGATACGTCAAGAGCTGTAAACAACACAAACTCTTCCTACACTGGTGGGAAAGTACAATGATGATACCAGCACATTATGAGCTCCATGGTGTTTGCTGTATTTTAGAATATTCCAAAGCAAAGCAGTTGCTTTAAAACAGAACATATATTTCAGCTTGATCTATCATCTGGGAACAGGACACCCAACCCTGCCAGTGGTAGTGTCCTTCTGTTCAGTGAGTCTTGTGTGCATTATTACCTACCCACAGCCAGCAGTGGTTGGTAGTGGTTGATGTTTTTGGTGGTAAGAGGTGGACACATGCGGATGGCAAATGGTGGCAGCGGCAGACCAGACAGCAGGCCAGTCAGCAGGAACTTCAACTGGACTTCTTGCTGGTTGGATGATGGAGGAGGAGCCTCACCGGGTATCAAGGTCTGGCCTAGAGATAAAACCACATAAGTTAGTACTTAATTAATGGAATAGTTTAAAACTTGCTACAAGTACATGAAAAGTGTCCTTAAATGTCCTTCTCTCTTTTACTTTCTTGTAATTTAAGGAAGAAGAGTGAGGGCTGCATTTCCTTCATCTCAACCCAGGGCATACCATCTGCAATAAATCAATATTACAATTCTGTTTACTAAATTGCGTTGAAACAATCTATGTGACTGAAGCTATGTGTCCTGCAGGGTCCACTGGGTTTTGGTTTATCACAGAAAATAAGCTCTGTGGAAAACAAAAGTCTATGAAACTTAATGATACGGTTTTATTCAGCAACATAATCTTTCAAAATCAAATGAACCCCACTTTTATAATTTTTGAAGCGAAAACGCAATCGCCAGAAGCAAAACACGAACACCAAGCTATAAACAAACTACACCGGAGTCGTATGAGTTCATCGTCATCACCACTGAGCTCCAGAACAATTTAAAAAAAAAAAACTACAATTGTAAAATAGTATAAATTGATACATCTACAGGATGAAAAGTTAGAGTTAGAATAATTTGAAGGAGCTTCAGTATAAACAAAACTAGAGGGTGTAAAGGCAGACTCGTGAATGAATGAGTGTCCCTTTTCAGCCCAATGTCCCCTACAACCTACATAGTTTTGCAACCACCCTTTAATTCACGATAGCTTCGGTATTTACTGGTGTATTTTATGTTGTAGAACAAATCATGTAAATCTCTTAAGCTTGTGTTAACCACAGAATTGATTTCAACGACTAACCAAAAGCCCCTTCCAAAAACTCATTGGAACACTCATGGGAACTCAAAAACGCTAACTCGTTTTTGGACTCATTCCTCACTCTGTAAGGAATGTCCGATGAGGTAGCTTGCACCCATCCAAGTATTCAGTATTGTGCATTTGTTGATACTAGCGTGTCCAATATTATATTACGCATACATTAAAATGAGTCAAGCTGATCTACTTTACATGATATATGTCTGGCAGTTAAAAAAGTGTCTACATTAAGCGAAGATATCACACAAAAGGAAATGAAGCAAAACTTAAGGCACAAACTAAACAAACTCTGAACTAAAGGTACCCAAGAGCAACAACATCAACTACTGAACAGCATCCCACGGTAGCTCCTTCTACGTCTCCAGATGAGGCTGCATATACATGAGACACATGTGGCGTCCTAATTTTGTGCAGGTGTGAGTCATCCCACACTGAGTCCTGTGGCACACTGTCATTAGTACCCTGATGGAGGCACAAGTCAAATCATGTCAGAATAAACCTAATCTTCTGTATGGGGAGAGGTCAGATAGTCTGTGACTATCTCTTTTTCCCTCTTTTTTTCCCAGAATTGTATGTACCTATTTATAACCAGAGCTCATTAGCACTCTTGCAAATAAATCTTTTTACTCGGCCTTATTGATCTAATCCAAAGCTGTTCTTTGGCTGAAGTGGAAAAGCTCACAATTTGACTGCAGGCCAGCCAAAACAACAACCAGTATAGCTTGTTTCATTCAAGCTGTGGCGTCAGTTATCACAATGGGCACTTTTAAATGATCTAATAGATTTAATTGAGAGTTGAGACAATTACGCCTCAGACCCATGTTTTACACAGGAGTATTTATATGCTTTATCCAGTTAAATCTACTTTGCTGATTTCATTACACGCCTACTACCTGGAAGTCACCAGTTTTAACCATAGACACAAGCCCCAGGTCCTTTAGTATTTTCAAAGATCTAAACACACCGGAGTTTTACTGAGGCATGGATTCTGGTGGCAGTGCCACAAACAGGCAGTTAATAACTAAATTTTATACTTTCTAAATGGCTGCTCATCTCCCTTTGTGTATTTCTCTGCAGAGCTATAGGACAACCTCTGAGGATGCAACAACCTTGAAGTTATAATTGGTGCTGGTTGAGAAATCCATTTGGTTTTCATTTCATGCATCATAATATCCTTCTTTGCATTGGAAATTTTATGTCTCTCTGAATGACCGTCATTGCAGCTTGAAGATATAATAAAATGAGATAAGGACATAAGTCCAAACAAACCAATGCATTAATAAAAAAAAGAAAACCATGCATACAATAGAATAACATGTGCAGCAAATAAAAATATGCAATTAATGCAAATATGGTTTGAAAGGTGGCAGCATTCGCCTACAGTGACGAGGACTTCTCCTTTACTCGTCTATTGCCCTTCATGTGTCAGCCAATCAGCATCAGGTTTTAACAACAAGCCAGCTTTTCACAGAATTTCAGCAACCTGCAGGCCAATGACATTTTCCCTCATAACAAGAGCTTTAGTCAGCAACTGTCAGACAGAGCTGACTCAAGGCAGTAGCTCCAATCTCTGTGTTTGTGAGTGTGTGCCTGCATGCGTGTGTGTGTGTGTGTGTGTGTGTGTGTGTGTGTGTGTGTGTGTGTGTGTGTGTGTGTGTGTGCGTGTGTGTGATGGGAGAGACAGCAAAATCCTCCCCTCTTATGCCAGTATAACTACTATAGCTCCACTTCCCCAAGGCCTTCCACTCACTGGCAGTTTGACTCTCACTGAATACAACTGACAAACGTGAAAGAAAAAATAAATAAAGCCCAAAAAAGGATGAAGTTTAAAAAAAAAAAATCCTGCATTTTATTACTATTCTATACCCGCACTCATCTTTTGATAGGCAGCTCTGTTCTAAATCAACAGGGAGGTGAGAGAGAGGCTGAGGAAAGATAACTAGAGAGAGTGAGATGGAACCACACTATAAGGAAAAGAGTGAGATGGTAAAGAGACAAAAGTAAAAGAAGTAAAGGAAGGACCAAGCACTCATGAGACTTTGTGCAGACTGGGGGATAACGCTGGTCTGTGTAGTGCACAGCAGTCACACATTAAAGTGAAGGGGTACCCCAAGGCCCACACAACTGACTGAGGTACAATAAAACATAAGAAGGCTTGAACGCGCCCAAGCATTCACACATATGCAGTGTGTACACACACACACATACATGTCCTGTAGTTTTCACATCCTCTATGGAGCGCTACATGTGACAATGTGCCTTGGAAACACCAGCATGCTAACATGGTGTTGATGGTGATGTGTGAGCGTGTCGTACCGATCATGCTGTTGAGAGAGAGATCCTGAATCCTTTTCTGGTTTGGACCCAGTGGAGCCCCGCAAAATGAGATGGGGGAGTAGAGCGGTGAAAGACCCGAACTGACAGAGAGGGACAGAGACAAAATATGAATTAAATACATTTTGAAACCATGTCGCACACCCCTTAGTGAAACAAAGTGAATAGGGAGTGATAAATCAATATTTCTTGTGCGAAAGACGAATGTGAACTGCTTTTTAATAAATAACTACTCCAGGGGGAGACATTTGTTTAGGATGATATGTGCACCGATTCCTTTTATTGATTGGGTGCTGCTCAATAAAAAACAAAGATGATCCCTCAAAAAATTATGTTCATGACTGCTGCAGACTATGACGGAGCTTTGGGGGTTGATCTATAATTGAACAGGAACAGCAGAGTGAAATATCCCACTCTTAACAACTCATCTTCATTTACCTCTACATGCTCAACACACCGTGACAACAACACCTCGCATAGAGAATGTAACAGATATTATATTTCAAGACAGTATCAAGTATCAAACCTGGGCCAAACTATCTTTTGAGGATTTGTTTCAGCTTTCCTATAGGTTCACTGACCACTAAAATGTTAAGGCACAGGCACCAATTTATCAAATTAATGTCGCACCACAGACAACTGCCATTATCGCAATAGTCCTGAAATAGAAAGCCGACCTGTCTGAAACTTCAAGCAAATAAGTTCAGATAATTCACCACAAAGTAGCAAAAAGAAGATGCTCTTTAACTCTGTGCTGTAGATTTCTCTTGTTTGCCTAAAATAAATTCTGGTTTTGGTTTGCTCACAGGCAGACAAACCTCTCTCTGCCTCACACAGGAACTCAACTTAAGAGAGAAATACAAAACTGTCTCCTCGACAGCAGCGAGGGAGTGTTCCTTCAAAGTGAAGCAGGGCTCATCAACGATTGCTAAACTGTGCACCCCCTAGCTGCACTAGTCCCTAAGAAGCCTAAATTTAGCTCAGAGCATTATGTAGTGTAAGTCAGTTAAGTCACCTTACAAAGTGTTCAAACTTTTAACCATTACCTCTCCCCTGCCATTTCAGCCACTACCTAAAAAACTGTGATGTAGTTTTGCAGAATGATGTGTGTCTGTGTCTACCTAGGATTGGCAGCCTTGCCAGCGTGGGCTTTGAGCTCCCACAGCATGACTCTGCCGTCGCTGACCATTAGGGCAGCGTTGTTTTCGTTGACGGGGCAGATAGCCATGCGATATGGCCGGACTGTCTTGGTGATTCGGATGGCATCGCACTGAGAACGCAGGTCGTACACAAGTTCATGGACATTCTGCTCAGGATCTGAGGAGGAGAGGAGAAAAGTGATAAGAGTGACGAAAAGGCAGAGAGAGACGGCATGAGAGGGTGGGAGAGCGGAAAAGAGAAGAGACTGGTGGGAGATCAAAATCAAAGAGATGGAATCAGAGCGAATTGGTGAACACGTGAATGGATGGCGACACAAGCAAAGAGGAAAAAAAAGAGAAAATGTGGAAGAAGACATTGAGTGGAAGTTAATAATGAAGAAAATAGAGACAGAGAGGAAGGGAAGTAGATAAGAGTGAGAGAAAGTGAAATGGGAGACCGGCAAAGACAATTAAGTGTGAGAGGAGAGAAGAGGAGCAGAGATTTAAGGAGATAAGAAGAGAAGACAGGAAATAAGCGAATAAATGAGTGCGTAAGAGACTCACAAAAGAAAAATGAGTAGCATGGAAGAGGCAGTGAGGAGAATAAGAAAGGGAGGGAATGATCCGGTGAGACAATGGGCTCCCATTGGCCTATAACACTAAGCCAAAGATAAATGAGACAGTAAGAGGGTAAATGCCCACTGGAGCATAGAGAAAGGCTACAGGCTCTGACTGCAGCTCGGCTAAATAGATGATGGCGGGGTGGGAACAGCACGGGAGTGGTTTGTGAGCGAGGACAGGACAGCAAGCGTGCGTCTGTGTGAGGAGGTTTCATACCTGCTGCTTCCTCTGGAGTGGTAGTGGAGCGACACACTCGGAGGGTGATACACCCGTTCTCATGGAGACAGTACAGGGCGTCCCGCTGAGCGCAGGGAATCACCTACACAGAGAGTCAGGGAAACAGGTGATGATCAAGTTTGTCAGCGGTCTTTTGAGGACTTAAGTGTTGAACAGGTGGCACTAATATATCTGTTCCACATTTCCAGTTAGTCACTTTCAATTTTGAGCATCATCTCATTTCATGTGATCATTCTGACTGGTTCCCCACCCCATCCATTAGAGTGATAAATTCTGTATTGGATTAAATGCACAGCTACTCTATGTGTGCCTGCAAACTGGCAACTCTGTGTAAATGTGTGTATGTGCCAGATCTGACAGTGTGTAGTACAGATGTGCATGTGTCTATGTTTCCCTGTTTTTCTTTGGTCTCTTTGATCTTGTTCACTGCAGTCTGGACTTTAGCTGAAGCTGTGTCATCAGTCATGCAAATTGGCTGTGTGGCAAGCACTTTATAACACTTAGAGAAGGGAGGCGTTGGCCAGGCAGAGTCTAGACAACTGAGTAATACCCCTCTACTCCTGCTGTGTGACTTTAGATCTTACATCTTGACAACAAAGGATTCTTCTCCACCTTTGTGCTGTTTAGCCATTTCATATGTTTATCAAAAGAAAATCACTGACAACCCAAGAAAAGTATGATTTATGGAAGTACAATAAAATATTGATCAGGACACAATTTTACAAGCACAGAAAATGTCAATTGACAGTAGTGATAAACTGAAGAACAGTAAACTGGTCCATCCATGTACAATTAGTGTCAAGGTCATACATTTCAAAGGCTTTATTGTGGCTCAAATAAAGTAGAACTACCACAGTGAAAACCGTGAGATTTACTCAATGAGATGTCAAGCCGCCACAAGGGTAATTCTTTCACGGACAGACACAGAGTTGGGAGTGAGTGCAGCGTGAACAGTGTGGCATTAAGAGACAGTTTCTGTTCCAGTACGGGCTCTGCAACCATGACAAATCCTCTATCTAATACCTCCACAGCATTCATCAATTTTCAATTAGAAATCCAGAGTCTAAAAGAAGGGAATTGGCACATAAAGGTCACCTGGTGCTGCTGAATGTGACTACTGAAAGGAACAACAAGACAGATAATATGGAGTACTGGTGTGATTTTTTTTGTTGTAGCTAAGGACCGCAAGGCCCTGCTGTGCAGTTGTCAGACCTTGATGAGGTGAGTATTGGGAGAGAGGAAGAAAAGTGGAGAACTTTATCATTCGTGGCAAGTGAAATTGGCTGTCTAGAAGAATCATCCATAAAAATAAAAAAAAAAAGTCTTTTTGATTTTGCTAAAGCTGTTCAGTATTGCAATAAAAGTAGAAACTGTGCACCAGGTTCATTTAAGGAATCCTTTTATTTGTCTCACCTGGACCAACTAAGATGTCACTGCAAACATTTTGCAAGTCGTCTTTGTCTGTAGCCTACAAATGCTGAGAGCTGACAGAATTCTGACTGTGAAAAAGTCATGCAATTTGCAAATCAGTAACCTCACTTCAACTAAAAACTAGGTTAACTCTTTTTAGGCTCCTGATTTTCACAGGCTTTGATTCTTTCAAGCTTGACTGAGATTCTTTTCACACAGAATTTGTTTTATATGCATGCAGTGCCTCACCTGAATGAAGGGCACCCCGGAGCGCTCGATGGCTACCACACCCACCGTCTGGCTGAGCTCCAGGTCCAGGATGAGGATCTCTCTGGGATAAAGCAGCAGCATGTGGTTCCTCTTGGATGGCAGGTAGGACAGTTGAAGACAGTCGTTCAACGTCACCGCCTCCGCACTACAGTGGCACATAGCAGAGGAAGGATGGGAATTTACACAAGGTAGGGAATTCATTTCAGTGTCAGGTAATAACGTGTTTGGAGAAGCAAAAAAGTACATTTTAATGACGAGAAATAAAAGTCTACATAACAGGATGTATTGCCAAGTCTTCTTCGGCAGACACAGCGCCAAAGATATGATGAGAATACATGCAGTGATATATGCAAATATTATGTACACCAATGAGATGATGGACAAGACAAGAAAAACTCATTTCTGAGATCAACTTGATCTTTATTCATGTCTCCCCATACAGAAGACTGAATAAATTAGTTATTACTGCTGTGGTCTCTATGAGTCACAGGCAAACGAGGGAGAACTTAAAAGTGAATTTGTACTAATGATGGGAGGCTACTGAATTAAGCAGGTATTGGCAGCATCAGACAAAAATCCCTTCCATTATTTTGACAGTCCTAAAAATGTTAAACTGTCTGTTTGCTGTAACTTCTTTCATATGCGTTTAAATTAAATGCAGGCAGCAGCAAATCCATGGCAGCAGCCAGGTTTGATCACTCCATATGACAACAAAAGACTCACAAATACTTGGCAGTCAGGAAGAAACAGGGGGCGGATTTTCAAGCAATCTATGAGCAGTTCTGAAGCCATAACTCATCCCTACAGCTTAATTCCTCCAGGTCACCATGTGATCAAATAAGGGAGAGACTAAGTTTATAACACAATGGAGATCATTATCATCTTGGGGAAAGCATAACAGATAAAATTGACTCAATACGGGAACCTTTAGGAGCTGCTGCTCTAAATCACACTGATACCAGCTTCCTGAAGCCAGTCGAGGCAGAGTCAGGGGCTGAAATGTCTGAGGCATCAAAGGCAAGACATCAGAAAAAGACGTCTGTGTCTTAGATGCAAAAAAGAAGGCAACAGATCTTCAGACAGTAAGAGCAAACACAGAAAAAGGGAAGAAACGTCCATTAACCCCAAACCCTCCCAAAATATTCAGCGGTCCAATTTTCAAAACATCACATACTCCTCACATCTCTCTCTATCTTTGCTGCAGCCATCATGTCTTATTCTCAGCAGTCAGTGGATCATAAACACTTAAATTGCCACATTTACACATGCACAAACACAAAAAGTGCATGAGTTGTGCAAGGTGTGTTTGATAACACAGGACACTACCTCAGACGACTGAGGTTTCGATGAGCTCTCGATTAATATTGTCCAATGATGTTAAATAAGACACAAATGACCCAGTAGACATCTAAATCAAATACAGTATCAAATACATTATGTACTCTCTTCAGCTTGAGCTTCTGGTGTCTAGACAATACAGAACAAACTTACACAGCTTGACACTGGCGGGCAGTGGTGCATAAATCATAACTTTGGCTTGGATTTGCATATGAGCACCAAATGTGTGCATAATTATGTTTTATAACTCAAGCCCCCCAGTCTTGGCTAAGAGAAGACCAGCAGCAGCTGGAAAAGGCAGTGGGGACAAAAAAGATGAAACTAAACTTCAGACTCTCATAAATCACCACATCACAGACAGACAAAAATCCTCTTACAACAAAAAACTTAGTAAACCTATGTATCAGATATAGAGAGCCTTTGAATTAAACATTTAACGCTCAATATCCCTAAATATGTATTTAAAGTTATGATCCTTATCATTTTCATGAAATCAAACCCCATTGTTGATACCATATATGAACTTTGAACCATTCAACAGCCCTCTAATGTATTGACATTCAGAAATCACATCTACACACACAAGACATTCACAGGAAACAATACATGTATGTATGTTACCAATGTTTTGTTTGTTGTTCACTGACGATTCACAGGGTTGCTTTTATTGTGAAGGGGTCATGGGAAACGCAATGTATTTGTCAGAGTGGTAAGCAATCATTCCTCAAATGTGTGTACAAAACAAGACCACAGTCATTTTCTATATTCTTATTTTTTAAATCACTGGATCGTGAAGGATCATCTACAGTGACCGGTGACAGTGTGCAGGCAAAAGGCTACAAGCCCCCAACTTTGGAGAAAATGTCTGTGTGCAGCATGAATTCAGATTGCAGTTGTTCACAGCATGATGAAAAAAGGCTTATTATTGACTGACTTATCAAAAAAATTGATATGCGATGCATACAGCTTGTGCTACTATAACTGCGTGGCTTTCTTCGGTGGCATTACTAACGTACAGGTCAACAAATTTGCATAGCTAACGTATTGTCTGAGCTGTGAATCAGTCACTCATAGGGGTGTGTCCTTGGGAAAAGAATTAGTGAAAGAACAGCACTTTTTATTGCAGTTTTAAATCCAAAACTCTGGAGCAGGTTAGATTTGCAGCACAAGTTACCATGACGATCTAGCCAGGATAAAAGCGAGCCACCGTCATGACACTGAACGCATTAGTCTTACTTCATAATACACCTCTGGAGGAGTGTTTTTTGCCGCCAGAATTCTGGGGCCTGTAGCATTAAACCTCAGGATTATAACTTTAATATCATCATAAATAATTTCTGTTCTTAAAGTTTGCCTAATATTAAAGTCATAAATATTAAAATTCTAACAATTTAGGAAAAGAAAAGGTAGCTTATCCATGTGTATTTGTGTGTTTCTGTACTTCTGGATCACACAGGCATGCCGGAGTGTGAGCATGAAGACCATTTCTGTCATCTTGACAAATCTGTGTTGGCTAACAACCAGATTAATGGCCACCTGATGAGACACTAATGTGCATGATAAAGTACTGTATTCAGTGAGTTTCTGATAACAGTTGGGGCGAGTACAGTCTCGTTTAAATCGCTCATCTATCAAACACAGGCAGACAGAGAGATACTGTAACACTGGACATGATAAACACCCAAAACTGACATACAAATGTTGACTGGAAGAATACAGCAGGCGAGGGAAGAAGGCGTCACATACCAATAGAAGACACATAGACTGAAATGGACACAACGAGGTAGGAAAGAGAGAGAGAACAAAGACAAGTAAGATTAATGGAGTGTTTGTTATTACAGCTGATTGGGTGGGAGGACAGACAGACCAGGGTGCTGCTGCTATAAATAAGCCTGTTTGACAGTCAAAACCACTGAGGCAGGAAGCTGGCAACACATGAAACAAGCCTTTGGTTATTGATCTGCCACAACCTTTTGTAAAGTAATGCCTTACACAGTTTTATAAGTTTGTCACTTAATGCCATGAATATTAGGTTGGCCAATACTTCTTACGTGTTTCAGTGTTGAAAAGTAACATAGTAAATCTGCCAAATGATCAAATCTTTCTCTATTTGTCAGGGGAAAAAAGGCCCTTGATTTCCTGAGACTTGACTTGATTTAGCACCAAATCTAGGCTTAACTGATGCAACACTTTTAACACCAAACATGCTTAAATTTGAGCTTGGTCAGATCGATAAATGTCTTTTTCTGTGACAGAAAAAAGGGTCAGGTGTAAACTAACCTCTCCAACGAGAGAAGCACAAACAAGCTTTTCCATGCAAGTCAAGCATAAAATGAAAACAATAAAAATCCAATAATATTCTCCCATATCAGAGCCTGTTATTTCATGCTGTTACAGAAACATAATTACTGGTAAGTCCTGGCAAATAAGTCATTCCTCCAAAACAGGCAAGCTATCACTATTCACTTTCAACAAGCCAGCTAACTTGGTAAAACTTGGTAAATAAAGGGGGAAGAGAAGCACAAGCTTCAGAAAAAGATAAACTGAATAACAAACAGCGCTGAGCGGCAGCATTTCAACACACCACGATACTGATCCAACCTGTTGAGAGCTCATTCAAATAAATGGCATTGTTGTAATGCGCTCCATTGACTGCATCTTTTACACTAATATTTATGGGATGCAAACACTGATAATCAAGCAAGACAGCGGTTGTCCGTCATCAGAGGACCTAACATCATTAACGCATGCTGACAAGTGCAGATTCTCTACAGGTCAAGGCCTTATACAGCTAAAGATGTCCTGGCCTGATGAAATCATCTCTTAGAACTCTGCTTGCATAAAACTCCACTGAGTTCACCATTAGCAATGTCCCTTAGTCCCAGCTGATGGAGTAAGACTGCAAGGGACTGATATATGGGCAAGCGTCTGACAGATTTTAGAATTTGTGAAATCATGAAATAGATGTACACTCGGGTATTAGGTACACCTTGCTAAAAGTGATGCAGTATAATACACCCAGCCCAACAATAAATCCCACCTTCACGAAGGTTATAATGTAGTAATTTACAGAGGTTCGGCTGTATAGTGATTTTGGAGGTTGTGGCAATGTGTTATTCTGGCAGGTGTTTCTATTATTTTGTCCAACCTGTTTATAACAATGAGGGTAAGTAAATGACATGCAATACCATTCAACAGTGTATTCTAAAATACAGTTATGTATGTAAAGTCTGGCTCTTACGTGGGTTTTTCATTGGTGATGAGCACTTTGACCTTGTTGAGGGCCTTCTTGGCGCCAGTAGGAGCCGGAGCAGCAGCGGGCGCAGGCTTGGTGTGGGCGGGGCTTGCATGAGGGCTAGCGATGTAGACTTTTTTGCCAGTACTGCCTGGTGGTTTGGAGTGGGAAAAGTCTGTGATAAAGACTATTCCCTCGCTGGTAAGCACTGCCAAGAGAGATCGGAAAAACATTACTTTTTCTGCTTTTTCCAAAAAAGCAGTCAAGTAATGAAAATTAAATACAGACAGTTCAACAGTTAGCATAATTGCCATGCATCTCCCTCAGAGGTCTGACACAAGATATACAAAGGCACAGTGTTGAATCTCATTGTATACTGAGCTTGATGAAGGGTAAAGAGCTCCAGCAACAGCATCAATACATAACACATGTATGTGGGCGAGAAAGTGAAACTATGAATAAACAAAGGCTGAGTCAAATTTTTGGGCAGCGTGCTGTTCACCTACATGCCATGTTGGAGGGGTCAAAGGGGTCAAAAGAAAAAGAGAGGATGTTCTCAGCATAACTCTTCTTCCACAGCTTGGTGCCCGTGTCTCCGTTCCACAGAACAATGTAGTTGGGAGGATGGATGGCTAACAGCAGATCACGAGACGCATCCTGATTCCATAACCACTCCAAGTCTGGAGAAAGAGAAGAAGACAGAGAGGACAATGTGGCAATGAAGAAGATGGAGGCATAGTGTGCGCCAGGAGGAAAGACAGAGAATGACAGTAAGAGCATCTTAATGAAAACAAATAGCCAAGAAAAGAGGAGCTGTTCAAAGTTTCTTCTTGCCAGAGCAATGTCCCCTTCCTTTACACAGCTGAAGAACAAAGAATCAATACGAGCCTGCATGGGTGGGAGAGGGAGGGCGGTCTCTGGACAGGACTCCAGACTGCACCCATTTTTTGTGAGTGTGCGACTTGAAATTTCAAGTGGTCGCATTCGTGCGAGTGCATGATAATCCACCAGCACTCGGTGCCCTACGCACAGCGCTTGATGGGCGTGTACATTGCGGTGCGGAGATGATGCACGCCGTAGAACTTTACAAAGCATACATTACATTTAGCTGGTCCTGTGTTCCAAAAATGAAGCAAACTATAGCTGAATATCTATTTGTTTTTAATTCGAGTCAGAAGATACACATGATGAAAGTGCATCAGGGAGAGGGTGACTGAGACAGTGAGGAAGAAAAAGCAACACTAAACCACAACGGCACAGTGGTGTAAAAATACTCAGATCTTATTCTTAGGTAAAAGTAGTAATGCCACACTATGGTAAATCATGCCAAGATGGCGCCGGTGATGCAGCAGCCTGTTACGTGCAGCTCCGTAGTTTTCTGTTATTAGTGTGTGTCTTTAGTGTGTTTTAGTGTGTGTTGTACCGATTCCAGGTTGTAGGTTTTAGTTTTGCTAGTGTCTTAGAGGTAGTACAGTGAGAATGGAGTGGATAAGACCTCTGTTAGTATGCCTAATACTGGGAAGACTTCTCCACACAGAGCAGCAGAACCAGCCGGCTATTGTTTACACACAGCGGGAGTTACTAGACCTCGCTCCATCCTCCAATCTTGTCGGGACGAGACACAACATTCCGGCGGAGTTGGTGCGGAGGAGACGCCGGGGAACACGAGCCGGATTAAAAAGGTAAAGTAAAAGTGCATTAAAAATGTTACTTTGGTAAAAGTTCAACAGTATTAGCATCAAACTATACTTGTAACACCAAAAGTGTATGTACTTATTATGCAGCATTTTATTTCATTTCAGAATAATATGCAGATAATTGTATTATAATTATTGATGCATTAATGAGTTCCGTTTTTCATACTGTTCATCAGATTCTGCAAAGTAACCAAAGCTGACAGATAAATGTAGTGGAGTACAAAGCACAATATTTGCCTCTGAGATCTAGTTGAGTAGAAGCATAAAGGTATTAAGACTAGAAAATAGAAATACTTAAGGACAAGTATCCCAAATTAGTACTTAAGTACAGTGCTAGAGTAAATGTACTGCTAACGCAGGTGGTTGCCGTTTTCTTTTCAAATTAGTAGAAGATAACCTATTATGTCAGCCACTGCTCGTGGCAGAAAAACTGTAATCTGTAATCTTTACATCAGTGCAAAACTAAGCTATGAAAATTAAGACAACTATTCATCAGCATGCAAGGTCATTGATTAATACCATGCTATACCAAGACATGTGCGCCACCAAATCATGCGCTGATGCGACCAAATGACAAAGTGCTACAGGTGGAAAAGTTAGTCTGGGAGATGTCTTACCCTGGATGGGTTTGGAGTGCTCCTGGATCTCACAATGGGCCGTGCCGCTGACCACATCCCACACTATGATTTTTCCCGAGGCATCCCCTGAAGCCAGCCGCAGGCAGTAGGGAGAGCTCAAGTTGTGGTAGTAGTTCTCCCTGGACCATTTTACCTACCAAACACAAAACACATGCTGAGTGTCAGCCAGTCTTCCACATTCTGCCATTTGTGAAAGGAAAGTAAACAACAGCTGACGGTAATAACATTGATCTGAAACAGAAGATGATGATTTTCTCTAATTACACGATGGATGCAAAGATCTTCTGGTAAAACTGTGGACCTGTCCAGGACAAGTCGTATATAAATGCTTTAGTGACTTTTATAATAACTAATAACTAGTCCCTATAAATGTGGGCTTAGGGGAAAGTTCATGCAGAAAATTGAAGAAATAAGTCAATACAAGCTCTTTACTTTAAAGCGAAATGATTCTATGAATAATTTGGCATTTAAATAATTGACTGTGTCTGTGTATTTGTTCCTGAATGGGCATGCCATTTACTGTGGCTACTATTTCTTTCTTTTTTTTCCCCCCAATATGCTTTTTTGTGTCAGGCTTGGTGGTGAAGAATGAACCGCTCCTGTGGCTGCGGTGCTTTACAAGATTAAAGAGTGCTTTGGAGTGAGGAATGAGAGCCTCAGATTGAGCCCAGGCACTGATAATCACTGTAGAATTTATTGCCCATTATTTACCCTTCTACTAAACACACAAACACACACACACACACACACACAATAGGGCTTTCCATCAGTGCAGGAGCACCTTCTATCAGTGTTCTGGTGTTGGCTTGCACAGTGAAGTAAAGCCGAATCTGTCTGCCAGAGAGGGGTGACGACAACTGACTGTAGTTCAAGGTCACACAATGCCAACGTTAACACATATTACTCCATCAGCAGGTTTGTTTGTATTTCAGATGTGAGACACAACATTAGCAAGAAACTGACATATTTAAGAAAGTACATACATAAATGCAGATTTTAAGTGCAACAGGTAAGATTTATGTATTTGCTTCCAAGAATCCTGTATTCAGTACAACACTTTTTGTGATTAAGAAAAAACAAAAAAGGAAGTGAAACATGTGCCCTGAAGCAGAAAGTCTTCATCCAATGTATTCTATTCACATTTATCAGACCAAACTGTCTTATTAATTCATTAATCTAAAGTTAAAGTTAAAATTAGTTTAGTTTCTCAAAAAGCTGAGCATATATCAAATTCTACTTTGTGTCCTATGTGGGAGAGTTGCAACTATTATTATTATATTATATTCTGCTATTTAATTTTTCTAATTCTTAACTGTGTGCTTTTATTCTTTTTGTCTGTCCCTTTGAGCTGCTGTAACAGCAAAGTTTCCCCACTGAGGGATCAATAAACAAATATCTACAAATATCTATCTATGAAGTGATAAGTCTGACAACATTTTTTATTATTAAAATAAAATTGCCATTTCCAGCTTCTCACTCTGGAAGATTTGCTGATTTTCTTGCCAGTCAGTGAGAGTCCATTGGGCTTTGGATGGTTGGACATCACTTTGGGCTCTTGGAAACTATGACGTATGGCATTCTTTACAATTGTTAAAAATGGCCGAGTGGTTAAAAACAAAGGAAAAAATAAAATAATCCTTAGTTGCAGGCTTACTATGGAGATAAGCAATTGAAAAGATGAAAAAAGTAAACTCACCTTGACAACATTAGCTTTGTGCCTCTCCAACACCTGGATGGTCTGGGCCGTCTTCGGATCGATGATGAGAATACTGGAGTGACATCCCTGAGCTATCAGCCCCTGCCAACCCCTGCAGTAAATGAAAGCCAGAGAGAGTGATAGGAAGAGGAAGGTCACTTTGCCTAACATGGGTCTGAACACCCTCTCCTGTAGTATCACTTGAAAGCTTTGTCAGCATTATAACTGCTTACAACTCCATCTATACTTATCTGCGTATTTCAGTGTGCATACGTCTGCGGCTCGACCACATTCAGCCTGCACATGTATCACTACTAAATTGTACATTAAAATTTTGAAACTCCATTATGAGCTACACTTTCTACACTTCTTTTTTCTACACTTTTGAATTCTGGTGCAAAAAATAACGGAAAAAGAAGAAGCAGCTGAAGGTGATGAAGACACTACTTATTAAAACTAATAATCACTGAACAAACAACTTAACATTGGGCATTTAATTCACATGCTGTCTGCCTGCATGACGTAAATAACATCCTGAATATTACAATGAAAGTGTTTGTATTAAAGAGGATTAAAGCAAAGACACTCTGGCCGTTTTTTGAGTGAGTTTTATCACAGACCAGGAGATAACTTCAGTAAGTCTCTGCTGGGAGAAGATCAGGCCCTGAAAAATGTCACATCACATCACATCACATGACATGACATGATATGACATGCCCTACATGTTTCTGCTTTCGTGAGAAGAATCTCCATTATCAGCGTCAGTTAAAACTGGCATCTTTCTAGGAAGCTACGAGCGGACAAATATAATGAAACAATGCCATTAGCAGCACGTAAACATCTATGACTAAATAGACAAGCTACAAAATAATGCTAACGGCAGCGGTGCAGTACTCACCAATCAACAGCGGTTTTATTCTGCAAATTGAGAGTGCCAGTCAGCGTCCGAGCGGCGAGTTTGATGTTGACAGTGTACGGAATCATTATTGTTGGTCAGTATTTACGCTACATTAATATTTGTCGATCAAAAGCCGCTACAATTGATTAGCTTGTGTAGCTCGGCTCTAATGAGAACATTAACAGGAAGTGAAATGGCGTCTCTAAGTGAGACACCGTGTGGAAACAAGTCCCACAGCAACAAGGTTCCACCATTTGATATGTCGTCAAGGCGGAACCAAAAATGTTGAAGAAGATAAATTCTCCAAAAAACAAAGAAATTGTTATTGTGTAATTGTATAATAGCATTTTAGACTACACTGTTATTATCTTGAATCAACAAATGCAGCAACAGTTAAGTTTCAATTTATGTTTTTGAGTTAATTTACTCTCCCTTAGAATGTATTGGTGAGGTGAAAATATGTAATTTAGACAGACTGGCAGCACTTGTCAATGAAAATAAAATGTTTAATGATAATAAAATAAAAAAATAAATAATACAAATATTATTACATTTAATATGCCAAATGCTCTCTCTTCAAATATTATATTAGCCATCACATTTTTAGAAATATTGACTCCAATACTAATTTTCTAATTAATTACTAATACTAATTAATTCTTTCAACAGAAATTACTCATTTAGTTCAAAAGTGTGGTTTATTCCATCATTTCAAGTTGTGTAATAGCTTGTTACATTTTTTAACATTATCCACTGATAAACAAGCACAGACTGAGCTTTCATTATAATCTGTCCCCTGTGTGATTGCCACCAGACAATGATGATCTCAGGCCCACTGGCTGCATAAGAGTCTGAAATACTGGAGAGACCTCTTTGTGGTTGTGTATCCTGCAAGGAGCAGTGTCCGCAGGAAGGTGGTGATGTCATATTTTAGTCTGGTGGGCCTGGAAGCAGCACACAAGAGAGAGCAGTGAATGGCTTTTGGCCACCACAGCTGTGCAACTTAAATATAAATGACCCAAAATAACTGTTGGCAGTTCAGATCATCAGACTCATTCTGCCTTCTATTTGGTGGCACTTTCTCCCTGCAGTGACCCAAGCTGGCTCACAGCTATGACTCCGGGGAAAGAACAACCCCCTGACTTGGATGATTCTGATAAGGGGGAGAGACACTGAACTCACATGCCTGAATGAAAACCAATACACTTTGGTTGGAATTTTTCTAGACAATGGCAGACTATGACAATCTGGCAGACCTTAGCCTTCAAGTTTACGCTTGTCTCTTCTGGGTGAACTGAGGCAAGGTTTGCAGAACAACGCCAAAAACGTGTTTAGAGTCAAAGACGACATGAAATTGAAAGTGTAGAAAAATAAATACATACATTGGACCTGGACAGAGAGTTTATCTGTTATTGTTCAGTGACCTTGTGAAATATTTTCTATAGATGACAGCACTTGTGCTGATTTTTCATTAAACCTAGATATGACTTTTGAGAGGAATGTATTTTTTTATTTCATATTTTTCCACCTACTGACTGCAACCTCACACAAGACACATTTCCACAGCAACAATGGGCCACATGTCTCTCATTTGTAGAGACATTGTAGTAGAGACACTGACATGGGATGTGAAAAAAATGTTTTGGTCAAAAGCTTTTCTAAGCCGAGGCAGTTATTCAATGCATTTCCATCAACATATCATAACATATTGATTTCTGCACTCAATGGTATTACATCTTTCGCTCCTCAAATGCTCTTATAATTGGAGATTTAACCCCTTGCAGCACGTGTATTAATGCAAACAAATGATAATGGGAGAGTGTAATTTTATTATTTTTAAAGTTGGAACAAGGAGACACATTATCAAATATCAATCAGCATGTGAGAGGGATCAACAAAAGCTCCTGACTGAAATACTTGACGAGGCCTATAGGGAGTCTGGATCACACGATGCTCTGACATAACATTGACGTTACAATACAAATATAATCAGATTCTTAGTAAGCAGGTGAGCAGTCTCACAGAAAGAGAGAACTGTGCAACAGAGCAGATATATTGCTTTCACGACAGCTTAAAAGTTTACAGGATGAAAAGGCAATCAGTAGGATTTGTTTTGCTTCTGGGCATGTGGTTACAGATCCTAAACATATAAATGGTAATTATGCCCTTTATATGGGCATTTAAGCCCCACTGCACCTCCAAATTGCAACTAAAAAAACTTCCAGTATTTTGTCACTATTATTAGGTTTTCAATGCAAGAGCTATGACTTTTGGGCATCTGGGCTCCATGTACAAAGTAGATGTGGATGGAAGTCTGTAGATTTACCAAAGTCATCCTTGTCAGCTATTCTATTTTCAAAACCTGAATCAGCGCCAACACAAATCATGAATGAAATGAATACACTTAAGGGACAACATTTATGGTTCCCTGACAAATCAAGTGGGTGTTGGAAGTCACAGATACCTCAATACACATTTTGTAATAAGCACAGTTTCACCACAGGTCAGACCGATCCTGTTTTTTTTATAGTTCATGATTTGATAGGCAGAAAAGGACCTGTCAACAAGATAAAATGTTGATGAACATCTTGCCTTATTTAGTCAGTTGAAAGATAAATTCAGTCTCCCTCATAGTCACTGCAAAAGCAAGAAATTTTTTTAAGACAGTGTTACCTTGGATGTGGATTCTGAACATGATACATCAAATGAGTTGGTTGCATTATTCAAATTTCCCTTGATACAACATCCTTCCCTCCCAATATCAGATCTAAGAAGTTAGGTTATCAGGTCTTAATCTGGTCTTGATGTAAGAAATGCATCCCACACGAAAGTTGAGACTTTTCTGTTTGATTTTGTGTGCAAAGCTCATTAATCCAAAGACTGGAAAGAGGGACAACAAACACTTTTCTGATGTCTAGCAATAAAATGCTTTACTTGTATTGGGCAATGGTTAACCAACTCACTTTCATTTGAGTTTGTATTGTCTGTCTTATTCTAGGAGTAAGACCAAGAATAAAAATCCCTGGGCGTACAGGGATTTATTTGTGGATGATGTTGGAAACTGTTCCAATTGCTCAGCAATAAAATGGGGTTTCTTTCTCTGATCTACATTTTAAGCAGCTGTCTGGGCTATTAGGATTTAATTAATTGAGTTTCTCAGGAGTTACATATGTTCTCCTTAGCCAATTATATTGGATCAATTTAAATGTATTATTAATAGATAACATTTGTACTTGAGCCGTCACTCATTCCTGCTCTATACTATCTGTCTGAAGATTTCCTTACTATACTAATGAGATCTTTCATTTAGCATCAGGGTCTCACAGGTTACCAGTGATACTCAAAAGAGGGCATCGGTATGACTGAATCTTAGAGCTACTGAGACTCCATGTTTGAAAATATTTGAACAGATGAGTGTGAAGGATCCCAAATTTCTATTTCAAAGATTTTCAAAGGACATGAGGATGTTATCTCTATAAAGATCTGAAAGCTTCTGTAATCCCATCTGAGCCCAGAGTCTGAAACCAGGATCCGCTTTACCTGATGTAAATAATGTGTTACCCCAAATGGGAGAACACTGTGATAACCCTGTTGGTTGCCAAAAGATGCATTGTGATTCATACCAAGCAGTATTTATGCTTTTAACAAATGGATTAGCTGTATTCTGTTTAAGCCTTCTGAGAGAGTCAGAGTAAAGGTATGTATCTAGAGTCAGTCCTCTGGCTCTGTCTCTCTCTGAACATATGGTAGAATGGAAAGCTAAGCTAGGCCGCTCTGAAATACGATAAAAGGCCAGGGAGCTTGAGCTCATGTCCATCGTGTGGCAGGTGTAATAGTGTTAATTGAAGATTTAGCCATCTTTTATTGTAGATTAAAAAAATTGTGAATGCTTATTTCAAGCTGGATAAAAAGGCTGACATGGGTGTAAGAGCAATTGATTAAGATAAACATAAAAAATTGGGAGGAACATTCATTTTAATAACACTGATTCTACCAATTAATGTGAAGAGGAAACTGTCATTTACCTGAACAACAATGGAGTCATAATTACAATTCATGTCTATAAAACTGATCCCTAAATACTTGAATTGATCTCTAGATACTGTGAAAGGGTCCTGAAATGTTGGACTATTGGACTAAGAAAAAGTATTGATGAGTGCCATGCGAGAGACTGAAGGACTCTGATGTAAAAATGATTTGTAATAATTTAACAGTTCACAATAGTGTAGTTTAATGCTCTGACAGAATTTAAGACTACATCCGTATTGGCAAAGTACATCCAATTTTTTCGTGGATAAAATTCAGTAATCACCTTTTATCATGGAAAGTCTATTTGACATCATCTGAGAAAAAAAATCTGTTTGGTGATTGGAAACCCCAAAGGATTTTGCTCTTTATAATAAATGAATGAAGTCGTCAAAGAATCTCGGATAAGGTCCCTGAGTTTGCTAAAACATTAGTGATGGCCTCTGTGTTCATAGGATGTTTGTTTCTCTGATGAATTAAGTTGTTTTCAGCTGTTGAGAGTGAGTGAGTGAGTTTGTTATATCCTTGAAGAAGAAGTGCTTAGCCCACACTGGCATTTTATCCAGACAGCATACCTTCTATGAACGCATATCCTTACCTCCCACAACAGCACTTAATATCACAGCTGATCACTCTCTTTAAAGAGAGTATCTCCTCTGATATCTCAAGAATGCATAAGGCAAGGGAATTGGCTCTAAAATACCCCCATCTTTGGGAGGGAGGGTTGAGTACAATTAAGAATTGCTCAAGTTGAATAGGATTTACCCCTCAGTTTCTTTAAAGGTGACAAATGTAGGTCAGAGGATGGGACCTCCTCTAGTAATCCCCCAAATTTCCCCCAAGTTCCAATTCCTGGTCTAAACTACCGCATGAGAGTCAAGTGGTTCTCGTGTTTGACATGGTTATTGCTTATTTTGAGCTTATTTGTTATGAAAAATGTTTAAATGATGTCATTTCCTGTTTATACCTGGAAAGCTCAAGGTCCTTGTTTTTGTTCTTTTTTCTCTTTCTTTTCTTTTTTTGCATACTTTGCATATAGGAAAGAATCCTGAAGTACATATCCAGTTTTTCTAAATTTACAGCTTTCTTACAGCCTTCTAATCTGAAAATGTTCAGGTTGACAGTTTCTTCTCTCGTAGTTTATTGGTTGCAAACAAGACAGCGTTAATTGTGTTTTTCACAACATAACAAAACCATTGTTATAACTATCATTGTTATTTTAGGCTATTTTCTTCAGGGAGTTGTCATAAAACATTCAAACTGCATTTATCCACTTTATTATGTGGTGTAATCACAACAATATGCTTAAATGATCATTCTATTCTAAAATTACTTTTCAACATGATTCTCAGTCTCTACACATATTTTGAACAAATTCCAAAATACAGGTCCCAGATAAGGAAAACAGACTCCAATCTTCTCATGTTCCGTTTGTGACAGACACAATAAATGAACATGTTTCATTGCTGTTTTTGTCACATAGTTATTAAACTTTGTTAATCACCTTCAGCTCTCTGATTTGCATGTTAATTGTCAATTGACTGACTCAAGATTGCCTCTCATTTTACATCCTGGATGCTTGCCTGTCAGAATCATCTTGTGGTCCTGGTTTTCTGCACATGCAATGTACACACCCACAATCTGTCACATTCATCATAATTACTGCAGGCCTGCTGCATTTAGGAACGCTGCTGAACTGATATAGAATTATTCTCAATCGTCCCTAGCTTTAGGTCGAAGAATGTCAGACTGTGTGCCATTTGGATACTCAGGGGAATGAAGTGTAATGGATCTCATTTTAGCGTTTCTCATTTAAGTTACTTTCCCTAACTAACTAAGGCAGTATGAGGGGTAGGACTTTAAAAAAAACCAAAAAAACCTCAGGAACATATCTTGTCAGTGCTTGTTTGATGGACGTGAAGCCCTTTTTGTTTGAAACCCAAGGAGGAACAGCAGATGGCCAGAGGATGCACAGAAATGAAATTTATATTGATCCTCTCATTTAAATGCATGAGACTCGTATCCAGCATATTTCCCAAAATGTCAAAATGTCCCTTAACAATGATGTGTGTGGGTTGTCCTGGGTCAGTTCTGTCTGGGGACCAATGTCAGCCCATGTGTTCTGTCATTTTTTTACTGTTTACCATATATTAACTAATGTGTGTGACGTGCTTCTGTTATAGACTATAATACAGATGTGCTATCAAAGCATTCCTTGAGGTACATCTGTCTGATGTTGGTACATCCTGTTGTACGGGAAACGGGTTTGCAGCTTTGTATTTTCTAATACCTTATTGCTATTAGTAACACCTAATTGCTACCTTTTTCAGACTCTGAGCCTGATTACTACATGACTGTAGCAATTTAACTCATTATTCTGACCCGATACGCAGCCTGTCACATCTTGACATCAACATAATGTTCTTATTTCATATGTTTGATGTTATTTCCAACAACGTGCAAGATTGACAAATGTAATTTTCACTGATGTTTTGGCTCTGTTTTTGTCCCAGCAACTCCTGAAAGAAATTATCTGGATCTCTTAAGCGTCCCAAATACACAGCTTTTAGTGCACACCAGTCACTCCTTCAGCTCAGCTCCTGTGTTTTGCTGGAAAGGTAATGTTTAGTCTGGTTACCCTCTCAGGACAGGCATTATTTGACAGAGTGAAAGGTAATAAATCAGTCCTTTATTTCACTCTCTTGTTTTTCTTCCTACTGCCTTTACGTTTCTGTGGCTGTGTTGGCCAAGGGACCCAGGCAGCAATGTGTAATTAAGGTTCTGTAATGAAAATGGAGAGCAGGAATAATCACACTTTGGGTCAGGTAAAAACCCAATTAGAATCTGAGTGCTCTGAGTGCGCCTGACTGCTGGTTGTCAGCCATGTAAAATACCCCCATTATTTGCACATTTCATCTTTACACCCAGCCTCAATATCCACCCTTATTTTAGATGTGTTTATGAGCATGTTGAATATTGTATTGACTATTTATATACACGTTAACTCTATTGACTCCCACCTTACAGCTGTGCCTTACACGGAATAGTATGCAGATATGCAGATGCAGTTTTGGGGATTTCCATACTTCAGTTTAAGTTCAAGAATAACATATTCCTTTAAATGGTCATCATGTAACATTTAAAAGAATTCATAAGTAACGGCACAGTACCTGTTACTCTCACTTGATGCTGTCTAACAGAAAACACACAGGTTCCCTATAAGAGCTCGCAAATTTCCCCCTTTCATGGTGGTAACTCTTTCAAAATCTGATGATATTTTGGAGCTATATATTCGTTCAATGGATGGAAACAGATTTCTAGCTCTAGTGCCTGTAAGAAATTAATCAATTTCACTATGAAAATCCCATTTGATGGTAGTTTCAAAGTTGAACAATGTGTAATACATTTTGCACAGTATCAAAAAAAGAAAAACATTAAGGGCAAATGCAATGAAACCATCCTTCCTTTACAATGGATGTGCTGTTAGAGCCAAGAAGCCAAGAGGCAGGAAGATCATGTGGCTGCCCTGATCATCATCTGTCCCCCAAATTTGTATGTGACAGACAATAAAATCCAGCCCTGTCATCTGTGTATTTATGTGTCTTAGAAAACTGAGAGATAATGACAAGCTGAAGCTTCCCCCCAAGAGTCCGCATACTCTGCTGTCCGCATCCTCTTGATCTTCACATCAGCAGAATTCCTTCTGTGAGCACAGTGGGCATCGGGAAGATGAAACTGAAAGAGCCATGAAATTCTCATTGATTTCTCCAAGACCATTGCAGTCCATATGGGAGGTTCATGTTAATGTTTTACTATGTCACAGCTTAGTTCACTTGAAAAGTCTGAAGTGGCTGGAAAAAGCCAAATTGTTTTTCTATCAAAGTTCCCATCACCAGATTGAGCCTTCTGTTGCTCCTGAAGCATGTCAGATCCACATGAACGGCCCGGCCATTTGAATCATGCCTCCAGAATGTGTTAACAGCTCTCTTCCATATTTCAACAGCCTAGTTTGATGGCTACAGCGCTTGATGTCAGAATGAGTTATGATGTCACACTTTGAGGACAGACCCCCACAAGATATCCCTGATTTGCTTTTATCGTCAGGCAATTGAACATCTGCCATATGTATATTAATGAAAGCCTGAATGAGTCGTATTGTAAAGGCATTGTCATTTATGTAATTGCCGGCAGTTTCTATCACTTCTGCTGGTATGAAATTGAACCCAATTTGCTGGCTAGTTACAGCTAAAATGAGTCATCATTTTACGCTCAGGCTGCATAATATATTCACACTAGGAAAATGACATGTAATGGATTCATTTTAGTTGTCATGAATACAGTAGAATCAGGAGTGACAGGGAGGACATAAACGGCATAATGACATAAACTGTAGGGGCTGTAATACACACTGACCTTCTACCTATGGAAGGAGAGGGACATGGTTAACCTCAGGGAATTGCCAGTTGATTGCGCATGGATACTCAATATCCATTTAACCCACACTACTGAGAAACAGCTATGAGTGTAGCTTTATGCTGCCAATATTATACAATGTATAATGACCTTAATTGTTGAGCATAGGAGAGGATTCTGACCCTGTATTTTGCCTGCATAGATATTTTCCACCCTGAATAACTGCCAAAAATGACCCACACTGGAAGTTAATTATCATCAACTGAGTGCAACTGAAGGCCATGTATTCACACAACATCTCTGTGGAGCAATAAATGCGCCTGAGTTGAATATGAGTGTAGAGTAGGAGGTGAAAATGAGAGAGATTTTGCAGGATAGTGCCATTATTTTAACTTTTTTTTTCTCAGGAAAAGTAAAATATACATTTTGAATACACATTTGAATATATCAAAATATCAAAAGCTCAAGAACAACCACTATATATATACATATATATACATATACATACACACACATGAGATTGTTTTGTCAACATTTGGACATATTTAGAACAGGTTTGGTGACAACTTTAAGCATCTGACTAAACTGATGGAGAAAGGAAAAATGCAGATTCTTACATGGCACGAGGGCTCGCTGACCAGTTTGATGGGTATGAAGGAAAAAAAACAAACTATTATATATTATGTCCATTGCAAACACCAGATCTCAACCCTTTTCATCCATTTGTCTCTCTAACGCGTGTTTGTGAATAAGTAATGTAATGTAGACTAATAAACAGACATTTGAGAACCCTTCAAGTTTTTCTATCTGCGCGCATTCTCTGTCCTCATGGTGGAATTATGAGTGTAATGGAGCTTAGTTAAACTATGAATAATAGTGGTCTTTAAACTATATGTGAAGTATTATCTATCTATTGTTTAAAACCACTGAAACATTAGAGGAATGAATCAATAAACCACTAAACACTCAGCGAAGACCGCAATGAGAAACTGTATGATACAAATTAATTCACAGAAATTGACCAACACCAAAACAGGCAAATGATGACCATGTATCACACTTTTATCTGCCATAAACTAATATTTATCAGCCTAAGTTATGTAGCGGTAACAAAGTGTCAAAGAGAACTATTAGTGACACTAATAGCCTCCTGACCACACTTGATGCTTCATCGACACAAACCACATATGCTGATGCGGCTGTCAGTGTAACGTGTTACTCATTCTTACTGTGGCCTCCTTATTGATATTTCATTAACATCTAATAGATTACAAGGTGATGGACCGTCAGACATGAAATGCGGTTAAAGAAAATGAGCTTCTCCCAAGAGGAGTATAAACAAAATGAATTAAACCTCGGATGTGTGACGATTCAATAAAACAATAAAACTATATTCAACATGCAGGGAAGATGAGGCTTCACAGCCTATTAGCTACACTGAGGGAGAGTAGCGTCGGGATGGTATGAAGGCCATGAGAGATCTCCTGAAAGTATTTCACCCGGTTTTAGTGATGAGGAAGGCTGTAAATCAACCAAATGACAAGCTTTAGATGTTTCACAGTCATGCATTATTTTAATCATTATCATCGTTAATCGTCCTGTGATCAAAACCTTGGTTTCCGAAGACAGAGAGTGCAGCTGTGAGTTATTCGTTTGAAACCTTGGGTGCAGCTTGACACTCATACTAATATGCGTTTGTCTGACCTCTTAATGATGTAACTTGGCTTTGTAGTCTGACATTAGTATAAAGTGACATTTTTGTGTGTAGTGTTTGCTGCACCGAAGAGGAAGTGGATAGGTTTGTCCCTGACAACCATAGAGCTGTTGGTAATGGCAACATTGAAGACCCAGTTGCCAGGGATACACTTATATCATGGCTAGATACAGTGACAGAGACAGCAAAGAGAAAGAGGTAAACATTAAGAGATAAATAATGTTTTTCGTTACATCAGTGACATTTTATTGACATTACGTTCTGACGCTTGGGCAGTATTGATCACATGGGCGTAATAATAATAAAGAATATCCATTTGACACAAAATTGAATTGAGACTGAATATAATAGAGCGAGTGAAAGTGAAATGGAAGGGAGAAAGCCAAGGAGAAGCAGACAGAGAATAAAAGAAGCTTGAGGCTGATGCGGGCAAAGGAGGAAAAATGCCAGAAATCCACAGTAAGCATACACACTCATTATCGCAACTGAGCTGCACAGCAAGAAACGGCTGCACTCTCTACAGTTATCTCCCCTCCCTTTCTAATGTAAATGTACACAACCTGTAGCCCATAAAAAAACTGCTTAACTCACCTGCGCACCCTTTTAATTGTGTATGTATCTGTGTCCATGCACGTGTACACACATTATGAGCTCTCGCGTGTTCACCAGAGCATGTATGGACTTGAATAAGGGGCACTCCATCTTGGAACAGGGGCGAGTTATGTGCTAATTACCCCAGTTTCAATTAAGCCAGATTACTTTCCAAAAGCAAGGATGCATGACAGCTCAATATTAATTGGCCACTGCCTTGGTGCAAGTGTGCTTGTGTAAGTGAGTGTACTTGTATGCCTGTGAGTGAGTGAGAAGAAGGAACAATATGTGCAAGGCAATGTGTCGGGCAAAGACGCTCAGAAATAAACAGAGAAAAAAACACTTTCCTTAAAGTTACAATGAAATGATGATTAATCATTAAAGAATAAATCCTCCACATAGATAGTTTATGTAACTCTTCTGTCTTATGCTCTCTGCCAGAGCACAGGTCTTGTCTTTGCAGGGACTAATCCAGACCAAAAGAGCTGGAAGGCTAACTGAATGCACTACAATATGGACAGAATGAATGTGGAAGATGTTCTGAACTATTCTGGATTATTGTACATTTGATCCCTGACCACATGGGAACTCAATACTCCAGCAGTCTCGATATGCTGATGACTCAAATGTTGATGCTCTTGATAATAAACCTCTGCTTTAACCTCCAGACTTTGTATGATCAACAGCAACATTATCTAAACATAACCAGTTTTCAAAGAAATAATGGTCTAACTATGTCAAGACTTTTCTGCTCAACTGTACAATTATACATTAAAATTACTTCTTTACAGTAATGTGTGTTTCAAGCCTAAATTCACAAATTAACAAAGAAGTTCAAGAAACCACACCGGAAACTTTAAACCCTGCAAATAAAACAACAAAATGAGTAGGTTGTAACTGCCCTTTAGGACGACTCATAGAAGCATTTACCAATAATACGAGGGACAGCTTTGTCATTGAATATAATCTGGTGTTTGCGAAAATTGTCTACTCTCTACAGTTTGCGTTTACCAGCAGAAAAGCTTTACAATAGATCTTCTCAGATTAATGCCAAACAGCCTTCCTCTGCCAGCATTGTGTTACACTATCAGAGCGTACTGCCTTGATCCACTACAGTTACACTAATAATTCAAGGCATCAAACTCTAAATTCAGCTCCAAACAGCCACTTCCAACACAACAAAAAGGATCGATCCTTCAAGCACTCAAACACTGTCGATGAGATCTGTATCATATCAGAGTTAATTTTTCCCTCCCACACATCAATATTGCATGCAAACAATTCCAGCTTCAAGGACATACTGCAGCCACAGACTGAAGTAATTCATCTTACACCAGCTGTCACACGTATACTCATCGTGCTCTGATGCTGTTCTGTTGTTGGTCATCGTGTTTGTTGTTTCATTGTTCTCTGGTCTTGATTTGATGCAGAACAAGGAAATCTGCAGGACAATGTGTTTACAGTATGAGTGCAATGCTTTTACTGCATGTGTTATGAAATTCCTAAAGCTATCACGATGTAGTGAGCACTGTGAAAGGAAACAGAATCCCACATTAAAGGGGGTCCTCAGAGTCAGTAGAGGTTTGAAATTTCAATGGCATAAGATGAATGGAAGATGAGAAGAGACTTTTATTTTTCTAACTGGAGTGGGAAGGTCATTCGACTCTTGGGGAGCCAACAGTTGAAATTGGTTGGAGTAACGACCAAGATTAGAGGATTTTTAATGACACTGGAAAGAAATCAAAGTCTGTCACGTCCTTGTTTTTGGCTCCAGCGACCTGCTCTGACCAATAGCACCCCTTAAAACGAGTAGCGACTGCAGCGCTGGTAAAAGTAGATGAATCTGGGTGCTGATGGGTAATCAATCATCATCAGCGCTGAGATGAGAGCAGTTCCACTGCAGTGATCCTGAGGCACTGATGGGGAGGGAGGAGAAGGGCAGAGACACCAGCGGGGCAGAAGAGAGAGGAGGTTAGTAAGATAAAGTGCAACAGAGTGGAAAAGACAAAGGTGAAGTTTGATCACGTCCCTACCAGGCACAGAACCGAGACCTGACACACACAGACAGGGAGCAGGGAGCACAGAGGGGCGAGGAGCTTAGTAGTGCAGAAGATCTCAGTTCAAACTTCAACCTCAAACTTTAAACCTATAAACCATTAAAAAAATAGTTTCTTCCTACTTTGAGAAAATTTCACAGTTGTGGGGATCCCCAAATGTGTTACAGGCAACCCAAAAATGAGATTGTGTGTCATTCTCTGAGCACGTGATGGATTTGTTTTGCCTTACGGACAGTTTAATTACAGGTTATGTCAGTTACAGGTGTTTAGGAAGCTATTCATCACCTCTCAGACAGAGAGTTAAAATGGATGGATGAATGAATGCAAAATCTATGGGGTGTTTACTGCAAGCCCCTTTAATTTTATAGTCAACGAGGTGTTTGTGTGCATGCTGCACATGTGCAATAAATGATGTGAAGGAGGCTGAATCGAAATGTGAAATGTGACTGTCAACTAAATCCACATTGTCTGCCCAAAAGAAGGATATTGGCCAACAAAGAAGTACAATTTGAGTAGAGTCAGCTTGAACTGTGTGCTGTCAGAATAGAGGCAAATTTCTGCTGACTCCTCGTCCTCCCCCAGACTAAAATGGTTTTATTATCTATTCTTTTAAGAAGAGTGTTGAATAAAACATGACACTTCAGTTGTGCTGCTGATGTATTTTCGATACAGTTTGCCGTATATTGATGCTGAAGCACATCCAAATTTCGTCTTGTGTACAACTCAAGAGGTCACCACCGTCCGGTCTGTCGGGAGAAAATATCCTTCAAAGAAAAACATTTAGGCTGTGAAGACTTCCAGTAAATCACAACATTTTTCTGATTTTATTGGACTGTCTGTTTCTCATACAGTGAACTTGTGTCATCTGTGTAGCTGCTGTAATAAAAAATCAAGGGTGCAGAACTTTCCAAAAGATGGTGATTGTATGAACACACATTAAGAGAAGAATGTGGACTGACATTGTCATTAGAAATTAAAACAAACCTTATTCTTCCTCTGAATGCTGTCTTGCTGTTAGTACCTATCATGTTGGCCTAAAATATGGCAAAAAAGCTTTTTTTTATGAATAATTTATTGCATAACCGCTGCCATTCAAGAAAGTTTGCAATTTTAATCAGCTGTCAAGGGAAGATGAATAAATTGAACATTTAGATGGACAAATGTGCAGCGGTGCTGTTTAAATGTGCATGCTCACCAGGGCTGATGATAACCTTTTAAGCTGAAGAAAAGAAAGCATTTCTCCCTATGCTGCCCAGGCTCTATATGTCAGCAAATGCATGTTAGCCTTTCATTTTAGCAGAGTGCCTATTTAAGTGAACTCGGGAACTTATCAAGAACCAGGTTGGAACAAGTAAACATTTCAGAACAGCTTGGTTCTACGTTGACCTCGGCTGAGTCAGTCATGGATGGGGGACGAGTAGTTAAAGTTCAAACAACATGATCTCCCCTCACAACAGCTGGTAAAAAAGACACATTATTAGCTGATCATACGGCGCACAAACATTGTTGGAAAATGCTACAACCAATATAGTGCGCTCTTAGCCATGCTAGTGGCAAGATGCATTGCCATGATCAAACATTCATGATCCCCATTGCATATCCTGTCGATTTTAGTGATCCCCTGACTTTTCCCCAAGTGCCACCAGCAAGTCAGAGTTTTTACTCATTATGTGAAATATCTCAACATCTACCTGAGAGATTAGTACAAAATCAACTTTGGTGATCACCAGACATTTCGTCTTGCACCACCATGAGGTTGACGTTCGTGTTTTTGACTGAAATGTCTCAACAACTGTTGGATCTTCTGTCACGAAATTTCCAACACACATGCAAGCCTGTTTCTTGTTTAGTAGTCAGTGTGAGTACAAATTGTCCATTTGTCATTTACTTACACCTGTACTTTATAGTAGCCCAATTAGTCACTGGGTATAATAATCCAAAAATCATGGCTAGCTCTGTCATCACTTATGCATATGGTGACGTCCTTATTTATGAGTACCAATGCCAAAACTTGCGTGTTTGTGATACAGCTGGGATTCATCAGTGGAAAACAAATGTTAATTCCTTCATCCAGATGCCACAGGGAATAATGTAACACTAAAACTCTCTGTTTCTCTCTGCCAGAATGTGTTTTGCTGTTTTATGTGTCTCCACTGTACGCTCACTAATGGCCACTCTTAATGCTTTTCCTCTTAATAATGGAGCCGTTTCCCATATAGGGAATAGAATGGACCTAGGACACTGTGTGGTCGCATTTCTTCTAATGGGCAGCAATTTAAGCATTGTACTGACTAGAGCATAATGGGGAAAATTAACAAAAAAATGCTTTGCAGTTGCTGGGGTGAATGCCAAATCTCAGCATTTTCCTGGGCTAGTGGTAGATGCGGGGAGGAGATGAAAGAGCAAGGCCGGCATGTTCTTTTTTGCAAGTGTGTAATTGGATGTGTGGACATTTGTTTGTACACACTTGTGTGAAAGATAGAAGATCAAAACATGAGGAGGAAGCAGGGAGAAGCACAACGCAGCGTCACTGACTGAGGCAACCAGGATGTCATGGTACACAACACACCACGGGACCAGTGTCTTCTAATCGGCAACTGGCTGATCTCCAAGCAGACACTAAGAGAGGTCCTACAGAGCAGCTGCAAGAGGCCATTTATGGCACTCAAGAAGGTTTTATGATAATTAACACTACAAGGTTACATTCACCAGAAATTATGCAGCTATTCCAAATTATTCATGCATACTTCATTTAAAGTAAACAAACACAACTCTCTGTGATATAGGAGATTATCCAACCCCGCTAAATGTGCATAATTGTTTGGCATTATCAGTTCTTGCAGGAATGTTTCACTCAATAGTTAAGCAAACAAAGCTTCCCCAGCAGACAAGAGTAAGAGCACAACATGTCTATAAACATCTTCGGATAGTATTCATGGCCAATATATGATGGAATCCCTGGATATGGTGCAATTCGTGCTACCAGCTGAAACTAAATGATTACTGACTGCATCCTCTTCCCGGACACACTCACAAGATGACAGAGCTCGGGGGAGGAAGGAGAGGGAAAACACACGAAGGTTTATTCAACATATCAGCAGTCAGGTAATCCGACCGAGAGTGGAATAAGAAGATTAGCAATACACACTGATGAGTGTGAACTCACAAGAAATGTTGCTGAGGTGTCTGTGCTGAGTTTAGCTGTGAACATGGACAAGCTCTGCGCTGGCATCTAAATCAGGGACTTAACATTGCAGGATGGAAAGGTGGCAGCTGTAGACTTTAGAGGTTTTACACATTTCCTAACTCCTTCTTCACCTTTACATGTTTTAGCGTGCCATTAAGGTTTTTTTTTATTCATTAAATCATGCATCAATAAACTGCTGCCTTTTCCTGTTCCCCTCACCCCAAACATACTCTTTTGCATTACTTAGTGTTGCACTCAAAATTATTCAAGCCCCATTGTAAATTAGGTGTATTGGCAACATTTACAAACTTTCAGCCTTGTTCAATGAACAACTCACCTAACAATTTTGCACCATCTTGCTGTTATGACCTGCTGAAAACATGATGCACAGTCAGAAACCAGGTTGTGACAGTGTTCCTGAAGAACCATAGCCCATTCCTCGTGGGCAACAGCCTGCTGCAACTGCTTTCCCAGAACAGATTTTCTATGGGATCCAAGTCAGGTGACTGTGACGGCCACTCTGAGGTATGCTTGGGATCATTGTCCTGTTGGAAGGCAAAGTTCCAGTTTTGTTTCATTGCTCCACAGAACAGAATCCCCAAACTTCTCTGGCTTATTTATATGGTTTCGATCATATTGGAGCTGACTTGTCTTGTGCTTTTAGGTCAGTAGTGGTGTACGTGTTGGAGTTCTGGCATGGAGGCCTCCAGCGTTTAGTATGCACCTTACTGTAGAGACTGAAACCTCAGTAACTGCTGCCACCAAGTCTTGCTGCAGGTCTTTTGCAGCCGTTGATAGCTTCCTCTTTCTGCCACCTCCAGGTGGTGTAGCTGGTGTTCCTTCAGCTCTGAACTGGAAAACTATGATCCCAACAGTATCTCTAAGAACATTCAGTGCCTTTGTGATCTGTTTGTATCTTTTTCCTTGTTTGTGCAAGAAAATGATCTCCTCTTCTAGCTTTTTGGACAATTCTCTTGACTTGACCCATATTTCTAACATGCAGCTAAACGTCACTGTGAACAAACCCTCAGCCAGTCCAGGTATTTGATGTGTTCTGTCTCAAGCACACCTGATGCAGCTAATGAGGCCCTTGATTAGTTGCATCAGATGTGCTTGAGACAACATCTGAGTGCTCTTATGAGGGATTCTATTCAGGGGGTTGAATAATTTTGAGACACAATATGCCACTGTTAATCACTAATTAAAAGTGGAATATTGTGTTGAATTTGGAGAAGCCACCTGTAATCAGTTGTGTTGAGCTATTTCAATTGTTCTTGTGTGATTTGTACATTGAACACAGCTGAATGTTTTTTTCCAAATTTTTCCAATACACCTAATTTGCAATGGGGGTTGAATAATTTTAGGTGCAACTATATTTTCAGACATTGCAACTAATGTGCTGGAAGTGCTACAAGCAAATGATATACAGTATCTCTGCAGCTGCATCTTGATTGTTCAGGGTTCCTACTCACATTTACCAATTGGCCCAGGATTGACACATTTAACCCCAATTCTATCACTCCTTCAATGTGATTCAGGGTTCATGAGACGGCTACACCCTCCTCTTCATCAACAACCTAGAAATGATCAGCACCTTGTTTGTGTTCTGTGTCACACCTACTTGAATTGTGGCAGATACAAGACTGCAAATACTGGCTTAGACTCCAGATATCTCATGTGAACTTTTCCCCTGTAACAACATTCCTCCTTAACCTCCTATCATTGACATTCTGCCCTGCTTCACCCACCTCTGTATTGAGAAACAAATAATCTGAACTTGTATATTGTATATTGTCTACTACAATTTTTGTTGCCATGGCAAAATTCCACATAGAATTAAGAAAAAAGTAATCTGTACATGGTGAAAACAGAACAAGAATGAAATTAGCTTGTCAAATGCAATACTCTTGAATGAAAATGACATATATTACATATTACTTATCATAGGTGAGGGGCTGAAATACAATAAAACAATACAGATTATTTGCAGGCAATTTGACAATTTTAATCAATTTCAATGTGTTTCTATGACTTGAACATTTGTTCCTAAATTTCCAGGTTTTCCAGGACATGTGGAAACTCTGTTGTCATAAGACTGTATTTGCTATGTTTCCCATAGGCCACCCTGTTTACTGGTGCCTGTACATGTCAAAGATATATTTATATCCAGGCAGCAATACTGCCTGGAATGTAACTGGCTTCTATTAGTGATAATGAAACTGGGGAGTTGGTGCAGCTTTAGTGCATCTTTAATTACAAAATGAATATAAATGTAGCATTCATACATCTTTTCAAAGTAAGACAACAAGACAAGCAACCATTAACTCGAGTCTGCTTGAATTTGTAGTACCTTTGAGGATGCATTAGTGTGTTAGATGTTAGAAGGAAGAGAGCGGTGTAAAGTAGCATGTTTTTCACACTGTCTAGCAGAGAATTGTATCACTTGCCTGATGACATAGTACAAAGCATTAAAGATTCATATACAGGAAATCATCTGTAAATCACTGTAATGTTTCATGCATATTTAATGAAGCCTCATAAGCAATAAAAATCCTGAGCCTTTGTGTGGAACCAATACGTCTGCTTTATATGATAATGAACACAGGTGCTCTCAGCAGCCAGCACCCCATCCACAAGCCTGAAGGCATCATCTTTCACTCATTCTTCTCAAAGCCCCTGCGATGGATGAGAGGCATGCAGGCCTAAATGGAAAAGACTGGATAAACAAACATATCTCTTCCTTTGTGCACCTCTACACCTAAGAAAGCCCAATCCATTAGGAAATGGACTGAGGCAAGCAAATTAGGAGAAATTTATTCAGAGCAGGTTTGATGTCTCATAGCCTATTACTCTACAGTAACCTTCTTAAATGTTAAGCACGTTGGAAGTGGTCTTTTTTCTGAGCAAGATTGTAAGGAATATTATTATAGCAAAGCAACTACAGTGAAGCAGATGAAGCGGAATTGCATCTCATTACCTCTGATACAATAGTAACCAAGGCAACAAGTAGACATGTTGGCCCCCAAACTTAATGCTCAATTAACCAGTAAAAATAGCAACGATCTCCACATGTTTTCTATTAGAATTCTTGAAAAGGAATTGAATCCAGTCTCGTGTACATCGCTGGTCTCTAAAGCAAATTTGCTGATCAAGTAAAGATTGTTATGAGCAGCAGGTTTCGTGCCAACTGACCTTGCTGCGTGGGAGGCATAGCTTGTTAAGCTACTTTGACTTACTGTATGATTGTAGCAGCAGTCCTCCAACTTCATAAATCAGCAGCAACATGTTTTATTCTCCTAGGGACATGCAGAGGGGTCAGGTCAATCCGGTGGATGGAAAGAATAATTCTCTAACTTTCTCAACTTTCTAGGAGAGCATTGCAAACATGGTCTGCCAACTTTATTTCATTTTTCCATATCAACTCAAAAGGTGTTAATACATAAGTGTTATGCTTACACTTTGTAATGCTGGCTTCAAATGGGCAAAACTCTGTGCAGGTTTAGGATGAAAACCCGCATGCTCCAGACTATTGCTATTTCACGAGGTCTAGCAAGCCGAAAGGTAAATGATGGAGTCTGAAAAGGGAGTCGCATGTGCAGGGGATTTGCATTATCCTTAGCCTTAAGCTATTACCATCACCAGAGGAAGGGCTGTAAGA
Organism: Pempheris klunzingeri; assembly: GCF_042242105.1. Taxonomy (NCBI): domain Eukaryota; kingdom Metazoa; phylum Chordata; class Actinopteri; order Acropomatiformes; family Pempheridae; genus Pempheris; species Pempheris klunzingeri. Next base: position 19,272,299 of record NC_092023.1, read on the forward strand.
AAAAAGTTCTGAAAGTGAGTGTACATCAGCAACAAACAGGGCAGGAATGACAGCACTGCACAGGAGAGAAAAGGGGAAACTCACGACAGATGAATCCAATCCTGCTGCCGAGCATATTAGTTTGACTTTAACAGAGGGAGGAGAAAGAGTTGGGGAAATAGAGCAAGAGTACCCTTCCCAATTACTACACCCTGAATGCTGGGCCAGATAACAGGACATCGCACACAGCAACTGTTCACAGAATTGTCTTTCAGGCATACATCTGTTCACACAAAATGAGCGGGCAGCGTAAAGTGACTTTTTATGATATAACTAATAAAGTCCTGCTGGGTTCTGGTACATTCTTAAATCGATTGCATACAATTGCTTGCAATTCAACAAAAACAGCCAGATTCACCTCAATGTGAACTCATCTCTCACTTGCTTTTATTCCATTCTTGGAGTACATCTGTGATCCCCACACACCATTTAATTTGTTCTGCGATTTTGAATTATTATCAGACAGAATCGTATTTGGCTCAGATATCTGCAAATGTACTGGGCAACTTTTAACGTATAAACCTCCTTGCAATAACCAGATAATCTTTGCTGACCAAATCTTTAGATCTTTACAGATTCTGTCTTATTCTTACTTAACTTAATCCTCCATCAGAACTCGGACGCTTTTCTCCTTTAAGTCAAATTATGGGGGATATGGAACAGACTAAATAGACCACAATGAACACATTTCTGAACTTATTTTTGAGATGTTACCCCTACTGTACAAGATCTGAAATGTTAAATATATGTCATGTTTCATATTAACTTTTTCATAAAACATGGTCAGGACAGGTTAATTGTAATCTAGGACTGTATTAGAATTTGTTAAATTGTTTGAAACTTAGCTTTTAATAACAAAAACAAGCTATTTAAAATCAGTTAGTTGTGTCACAGGTTTTAATCAGGCAGACCACCAATTTGGAAATGGTGTCCTGGGAATATTTAAAAGGTCTGTGACACCTGTGTCACCGTGGGTTAACTTAAAGTGGACCTTCCTTCACCATGCTCTTACCCAGGTTGTAGTGTTATTGTCATTATTCACAGAGTAGAGGACAACAGCAGCATCAGCATCCTCTAAGTGTCCCTGGACGGCTCATGTGTTCCGACTCCCACTGAAGCCAGGTTGCTGTCGGCCTTGATGGCGAATCTTATCCAGGCCAGCTGCAGCCCTTCTCCTTTGCCGGCGCCTCATGGGTTTGGCAGAGTGGCAGTGCCAATGCCCATCAGTGCTGAACATCAGTCATTGCATGCCCCAGATTCACACATCATCTCCACTTCAGAGGACTGGCCGACTGCTTGTACGCCTGTGTGTGTGTGTGTGTGTGCCTGTGTGCACAAAATTAACTAACCAAGGCAATTAGAAATTTCATGAATCTAATTTTTGCGTGAAAAATTCCAGACACAAACAAACCTGACACAATTCTGCCACCTGAATAATGCAGAAGATATGCATTTATCTTCTTTAAGGTGATAAGGTGCAGTCATACTGTTGTGGGTCCATAAATATCCACCTCCTGGTTTGTGTCTAGATGACACCTCTGCCAGTTCTGAAAAAATCCGAATATCATTTCTTTTGCAAAGATTTAGAGTTAAGTTGTTACAGTTATTGTTACAGAATAACAGTTAGGACATGTATTAATGAAAATCCCTGACTAAGTCTAAAATGACATTAAACTGTTTTCAAAAAGTTTTTGAAAATAGTCACAAACAACTGGAGAAACCATCGCCTTCTTAGTGGATGAAAATATTCAATATACAATACAATAAATAATGTAAATTCTTTGGCATACTTACCATCGCAAATTCTTCACAGGAAAAGAAAACAGGCTGCAATTCATCAGCTGGAAGCAGTCAAAGGGAGTGAAAGCCAATTAAATAGATAAAATGAATAAATAAGGAAAGAAAAGAGGCAGTTTAAATATTTTTCTGTCCCTTCGCTCAGTGCATCTCGAGTTAGAACTGGTGTGTAGCTTCCATCAATGATCTTGATGTATTTCACCTTTCAGCTTTTTTTTTGCTGCTTTGCTTTAAAAGATAAATGTAAATACCATTCATCTATAATTCATCATCAAATTAATGTCTGGGATGTATGGGCACATTCCTCAATGTATTTATCCTAACCTGTGAAGTCTGGTGTTTCTTGAGAGAGCGAATGCCTTGGGGTGCCTTGGGGCAGTGGAGCTGCCGGGTTAAAACGAGGCATTTTTCTTTCAGGGGCAGATATTTTTGAGACAATTTTGGTGCCGCTGGCAAGATGAGGCTTTGTAGTAAGCGAAAGATTTTTGGTTTATTAAAATACAGCACAAATCAAAAGAAATCCTCTTTTCAGGCTCGTTCTGCTCATGCTTTTTCAGCGTGGACCATTAAATACATGGCAGATTCTGTGTCGTGGTGCTTTATTTTAAACCTCTCAGCGCAACTGTTTACTAGAACGGGTGAATTTATGACAGCCCTCTCCAGCAGCTTCTCATCCTTGAAAAAATCCATGAGGAGGAAAGATTGACACTCACTTGAGAATAACTTTGATGTAAGTTGAAGCAATCATCATAATTTAAAGGATATGACTCAGTTGCTTCAAGCGTGCACAAGCACAAATGGTGTCCTAAACAGATAACAAAGCCACACTCCTTCTGTGTGTGTTGTAATCCAAGCATCGCTGTTTTTTGTTGTGGTTGCAAGGACGGCCGTGCCTGCGTGTGAGTGCATGTGAGCGAACCCAGTAGCACATTAGGCTACACACCCACTCAGCCAAAGAGTGTGAGCTGCTGCTCAGCGACAGACTCTCGTTCAGTGAGCTAACACAGCAGCACAGTAAGCTGGAGCCACCAGGGCTGGAAACAGGAGACACAGCAGTTTGTGCTGCCTCACTGGCCGTGGGAGTTTAATAGCTGTCGACACAGAGCTTTACCTATTCCTGTGAGGATGCAGAAGAGGATCTTCAGGAGAGCAGAGCGTAAATGGCGAAAATCAAATCTGCAGGTGGATCTGGAAATTCAGGAACATGCCATCTACTCCTATAACAGTGAAATAAAACGTTCTAGACAGTCACAATGAATTGACAATAATAAGAACAGATTAATCCTACAAAATTACTCCTTTCAGAATTTGCTTCATCAAATGAATACAATGAGTTTGCAGTTTTCTTTCACGACAAAGTCTCTCAGATTAGAAACTGTTTAAATCTGTTTTTCATAGCTACCTGGACAATATTACAAACTTATTACCATCCCTCACCTTCAGAGTTCTTACTGGTACAAGAAAACCTCATTACATTTCTCCAATATTTAATTCAACAGAAGATTCACTTTAAAACTTATTGGATGTTAACGCACTACATGGTTCAGCTCCCCAGTATATTTCTGACCTGCTGACTCACCACACCCATATCAGACCCTTCAGGTCTTCAGGCTGTGGCTTTCTGGTTGTTCCCCAAATAAAATCAGGAGCTGGAAAAGGTACTTTTAGCTACTGTGGACCAGTCTTGAGGAATAGCCTGCCTGAATCAATGAAAAACTAAAAATAAAACCTTCCTGTTCTCTCAGGCCTATGAACAGTGTCATTGTGTGTGTTTGTGTGTGTGTGGTTGGGATGCTGGTATTGTGTGTATGCATGATTTGATGTTTTCTTTATTGTTCTTAAAATGCTTGATGTCTTTGTGTCTTTTCTATGTCTCTTCTCAAATGTAAAGCAGGTTTCTCTCTAATGAAATGTGCTCTATAAATAACGTTGCCTTGCCTATCAGTGTGTCATCTCAAACCCATTATCAGTGCACTGACCTGGAGGTCAGTTCACCTGTTCATCATGATTCTATTATCATACCATCTCAATCCACATGTGTAGTAGGTTAGGTGTATTGTCTTTTTAGCACCGCATCAAGTATATGTCACCCTGCATTTCATGTAGATATGAGCACGAGGTAAGCTGAGCATGAGCTGAATTAAACCTGTAAGTCGGTGTCTGGCAAAGAAATAGTTTGTCACATTATCCCCCATAAAAGCACATTGTCATTACGCTTCAGTTTCTGAATGGATTAACCAATCTATCATGTTAATTAGTGAATTTAAGAGGTGCTCACAGAGGGAGTTAGTTTTCTCAAGACCGAGCCAGGCTAGCTTCCAGTCTTTATGCTAAGCTAACCTAGCTGCTGCTGTAGTTTCATATTGAACAAACAGAAATGAAACAGCGGAATCAATCTTTTCATGTAACTCACAGCAAGACAAAAGCAAATCAGAGTGTTTCACAAAACTGCAAAACTATTCTTTTGAGATGTAGTAGACAGTCATGGTAGGTTAAAAAGAAATGATAGATGATGTGTTCAACAAAGTTCTTTAACTAACTGAGCCACATTAAATTTGTCTGTACTGAAATTTTGTATTTCTGCTGCTGATTTTCATGAACAGCACATTCCTAAAATACTTTCAGCATAAATACAACACCCAGTCATTATTTATGTAACAAACAAGCAGTACAAGGCGGCAGCAGGCATCCTGTAAGCTGTGATAAAAGTTATGACACAGGAAAAGATCTGCACAGGTATTTGGTGATCTTGTTTCTCAGATCTCAGTGCTGGATGCATGTTTGACTGCACGCTCAGTGTGACTGTGGAAGTCACAGAGGCAGGGTGTTGTAAAGTGGAGATATAACCAGACACGCAGGTTTGTAACCCGTGATGAGCTGTTGTACCTGCTGAATTATTGATGTGTTTCTGCTTTTAAGAGGCAGGTGGTGCTATTCATGATAAAGTAGTTATCCTTTACAGCTTCATTTTCTCTCTCTTTTTAGGGTGTCACCTGCTTATTGTCAGGCCGGCAGGTGGACAGAAAGAAACACAGACACACAGTGCACACTCACCTAAGTATATGCATAAGCATGCGGATGCGCAGAGACGTGCACGCTCTATCCTCACAGTCAGTGTGTCTGTAAATAGGTTGGCAGGTAATCCTGTGCTTTCTAATGTTCCTCAAGTCAGTCAGCCGGAACAGATTGGATTTTCAGGGTTTTTGCCTCACAGTTTCCCACAGACAGGCACATGCATGTTTTATGGGATCTGTAATTTTACTTTGCACTGTGATTGTCGTAGATTAATAAGTGAAAAAGTGAAAATGTTTCATGAATATATAAGTTGATGCGTGAGAATGATTAACACTGCACCAGGTAAGCACAGGAACTTTCAGATGGTGAAATTCTGGCAGCGACCGAGTTTAAAGATAGGTTCCTATTATGTTCACTTTTTTACACTGACTGTATGTATGTAGCGTGTGTGTATTGAACAAATTTATGATTGCTGTAATTGTTTCTCTTGTTCATATTGAACTTCCTAACAAAATGTAAGAGATGGCGACAAAATCCAGAGTCCTTTTTCTGTGAAAAATTGCATTCCTTACCGTGTGTTGAGACGGAACACAAAGACGAGAGAGGCAGCACAATTGTATACAAAGTGAGAAGTAGGCAGGAATAGATGTGACTTTTTCTTCATTTTACCTCAAACTGACAAGACACATCTGTCTTGTCAGTGCAAGGTGAAAATATTAAAACCTGGGTGAAAAATTTGCCAAAGAAAATCAGTAGACTCCCAGGTTTGAATCTACTTCAAAGACACGGCGTAAGGGGGAGTTCACTGTCTCATGTGCATGGCTAGTGTGTATGCTTCCATTTAACATAGAGCTACCGTCTTTTGTGGTGAATCAACATGGACTTTACACACAGCAATGTGTGAGCTGTGTCAGCAGAGCAATGTGTGCTCTGCTTTCTGTCTGAAGACACCTTTGTGGTGGCTAAACTCTACCATTTTGTCCAGCTGACTTTGCTTTTCCCTGCTACCTCTTAAAACGGTTCTGTCTCATTGTGGCTCACAGTCACGTTAGGATGGGATTTTTATGCCCAGAATGAGCAATACAAACTCTTTCCATGCACAGATGGGAATTTGATTATATTGATTTAAGACAGACTACAACATTAACTTGTGGCACACAGAAGAATCATATTCTTTCATTTTGAGCTCATATTGGAAAGGTAGTTTTTGCACCACTTTCCCCACAGTGCATACAGTAAATATGGATGACAACCACTTCTCCTAACGTGTGCGTCTACGATGATTTGAAATTTAATTCATTATCACCACAGTCACTGTAGGTGTCGAGGATTGGATCTCTTGCATGGGTTTGTACGGACTCCAGGGTTCCTCTTCTGCATTAACAGTCAGGTCTACAGCCTGCTTCATGTTCGTCCATAGCACTTGCTTATCATGAAATATTTATTTATTCCACACTGGGGTTTTCTCCAGCTCACTTCAGCGCTTTTAATTCTCTGATGCACACAGTTGTACAAACGCACACGATAGAGATCTTAAAAGACCTGCCACATCACATGATAGTAAAAACCTACTGTAGAGATTCAGATTTACATGAAAACACAAGGCATAGGCACACACACACACACACACACACACACACACACACCACAAACAGAGCCATCACAAGGAGGATTTCTGCCAAGTGTCATCAGTCATGGTGTTTAGATAGGGGGTATGGAGCTCAGATAAACCTCCTCTCTGTGGCGCGTTCATCCCGCAGGCCTGCAGATAGAAGATAAATCAATATTTCAGTGGTGTCAAATGAACTTTTGCCCTAAACACAGATTTAAAGAGATCACATCCAGAAAAATGACTCATCTTAAATCTGTTCTGAAAATAAGTCACCTGATGTCCATCACTCAGTATCACCAGCCTGTAAAGGTGCCATCCATGTGCCAACTGCAGATAGAAATTACCTGCTATCATTTTCTCCCCCTAGAGTCATAATTTGCAATTTCGTGCTGTTGGCTGAGTTGTTATCGCATTGGCAGATGTGTCATTTTGATATGCAGCTGTTGAAATAAATCATCAGTGCTCGCAAAATGAACACTTCTAATAACGTAGGTTATTTTCTCAGGAAATTGTTTTTGTTGACTCTGTGTGAGAAGAATTTACAACTCAACGCTCAACAAACATTTTGTCTTGTCTTACTGTTACACTAAAATGCAAAAGCTCTAAAAATCATCATTGTTCAGATGCTTTACTGTATCACTGCGACTGAGAAAAACACAACGTGGTCATACAATATGAACCAGCTCTTTGACCAACTCTTATTATGGCTGCCACTTGGATACTTCTGGGTCATCTCACTCTGTTAGGAACCTTCCTAAGTTGAAAAGACTATTTGACAGCAGCCCTGGTTTGTTCCTGTGTGTTTATCTTACATATCCTTATCCAAGTTAACCAAAATGTTTGTGGGATGACGCATGTTATATTGGATACAAGTGTTTAATTTTGATAACAAAGCCAATATTTTTATAGCCAAATTTCATTCCCCAAGCTCTGAAAAACACTTGACTGTGTATTTGTGAGATACGGTAGGTATGCAGCGTGTTAGCAGCCAGCTGAAGCAGCAGCAGCAGCAGCAGCAGCAGCTTTCTGTCCCAGCAGGCTCAACCACTTCTCTGGTCTTCTGCTTCTTAAAAGTGCTCACAACTAGGTCAGTAGCTGTTAGCATAATGCAGCTCACCTGTGGCTGCTGTACCTGGTGCAGAGCAGATAACTTGGGTAATCCTTTAGCTCTCCTCCAGGAAAGTTCCCAGTTGCCTCGGCTGTGGGAGAGAACAACCAACAATGTTGGCTCACTGCAGTGGTTAGTCAGTGTTGCCACAGAGTGTATGTTTATTGATTTTCACAACTTATAATGACTGGCTCCTCTTCTGGAACAGACCCCTGCACGCTGACATCTTTGTAGAGGAACCAGTATCTTCCTTTGTTTTGCTGGAGCTGTTTTAAGCTGTGTTACGACTCATTTAACACCAGCTTATTACTGACCACATCAAAGCATTTACTACATGATGAAAAAGCTCTAGAATGACTCTAGTTTGTGAAACCTTGTTAAAGATGCTGGAAAGTGCGACACTTTGGAAAGTTCTGTGAAGGTTAGAAGCATTAAAGTTCAGTTATGCTGACAGTGCAGAGTGATTTAGTTCTCTCAGTGTGTCACTTAGCTTTCCTCACACCTCAGCCATCAATAATGTCCATGAAACAGCAACAGGGAGGGGGGGGGGGATATAACAAAGCCTGCTGGATCAACAGGGAATACCAGCTTTGTGTAAAACTGCTAGAGCTGAGATTTCATCTTCTGAACTTCAACAGCCCTATTTACATTATGATTTCAAACATTTCATCATAAGAGATTATAACTAATGTAACGTGCCATGTATCACAATCCAAGGAAAACATAACATGACCCGCATACAGAACTTATACATTTTACATCAAATGTTATTCAACATTCACTGTTGTCTCACCAAGTCACAGATGCAGGTCTGTGCTCCCTCTGAAGGAAATGTGTGGGAGTAAAGTCAACAACAGAATGCAGTGGGAGTAATACAAACAAGGAGGCAACGGGAGAGTAATAGAATTATAGAATGAAATTATACAATAGAATAATTATGGAATAATACAGTAAAGGTGTTTTTTCTCTGATACTAGTTTAGGCAGATTATACCGATTCAATCATCTATCTATCTATCTATCTATCTATCTATCTATCTATCTATCTATCTATCTATCTATCTATCTATCTATCTATCTATCTATCTATCTATCTATCTATCTATCTATCTAATGGATGTGGGTGTTTTTTCCCTGACCAGTCTTCAGTATGAAGGAAAAGAGCAGCAACTTTGACCTTCTAGGTATAAAAATTGATCTACACTGACATTTCAAGTCAGTTTCGAGTTGATATTTTATGGGATGAATACCATGCCGTGTTATGAAACAAAAAAAAAGCTTTGAAAGGTTGAAACTCAGAGCTTATGATAATATAAAGGTTTTGTATGATTGAAACTAAGATATGAATACAAGATTTGTATTTGAGCTTTCCTTCTTCACAGCTGCAGCACTCTTTTAACACTTTCTCTAACAAAGCTTTGACGGGTTTGACACCTTGTAGATGTTGATCTGAAACCTAGTGTGCACATGTTGTGAAAAGAGTTTTGAAAATGTTGAAATTTACAGACACTAATGAAAAAACACACGGGGAGGAAAAAATGGGGAAAAAACATTGGTGAAAAAAATGTATAGACTGAATGGTATTTGCAGATGGTGTTTGCACCTGAGTGTCAGTGGCCAACAATAGTATTTGCACCTGGGTGTGAATAGCCAATGTGGCTGTTTGCACAAAATATTTTTGAGTTCTCATTTCATTCAGGTCAGTATACTTCCGTATTGAGGTTGTCCCATATTTTCACACACTGTCAAATTTAAGTACACGGTTATCATTATCTTTGACCATGTGTTTGGTAACAGCTATTAAAATAACATCTGTAACGAAGTATGATAACAATGTTATACAGCTAAATGCGTAAAATAAATCTATAAACATAGAGGCTCTGTGGTCTGAACCAAGCAACACTTAGTTACTTAACTCAGCATTTACACAGGTAGTCCCTTTCAGATCCACACCTTCCTATTTACCCTTCAAAATAAAAGCCCCACACATATAGGCCTACGCTGCGTAACTGTTTACCGGAGGAACTTAAATTCACTGAGAGCCTTTTGCTGAAAGGAAACTCAAAAAATAGCTTACATTAATTCTGGACATTAATGCTGCTGACAAGTTGACTCCGTTATCTAACTAATCTAATCTAAATGTTTCTTCATTTGACGTTCGAGGCTGCTGCAGATAGGTGTTCTTGGGTACTCTTGGGGACAGCCAGATGGCACGGAGAACAGTTCGTCCTGTTTGCATATCCTGTGCATGTAAGTAATTGGCTGAGCTGTCTATCAATCCCACCTAGCCCAGTAAATATGACATATCTAGTGACTGTACTTCAGCAGAGAGCAGATAAGAGGTTAACAGCAAAATGCCCCTGCCTCTAGAATCTCAGGATCCTTCTTGTCAGACCGTCTGTTTCTGAGTTTCATAGTTTCAGACCAGAGCTGCGAGACAACACCACCAGAAAGCATGTTGCTCTCATGCTTGCAACTGTGTGTGCAAATCAGTTACGAACCCAGAAAACAAACAAATAACATCGGGAGAATTCTGACAATTTTGAAAGCGTGAAAATGTGTTA